>NC_045426.1:526220317-526240317 GCF_902635505.1 Sarcophilus harrisii
ATTTTCTTTAACTTATTTTTAATCAACTTATCAAGAATCTATTATGTACCTAATATCTTCTGTGTATAGAAAATGTGTGCCTAATATATGCAAGGCTAACAGGTTTTAGATTCTAAGGGATATGAAAGGAGTCTTTATACCCCAACCTTGGACAGTCTTATATAGGATTGGCACATGAACAACAGGAATGGAAAATGAAATATGATAAATTCAGAAATTCTCTCCATATGAATTAATCATGGAAGGCTTCATTGAAAAGGCTGTGATTATTTACACAGGGTCTTAATTGAATTAGTATGATATCAGTTGGGGGATACTGGCAACAGAGCATTGAAAGCATTAAGGAATAATAGAAAATGATCATTGAACCTTTCATTTTGTATAGGCTAGACTTTATAGGCTGTTTTCATTTTTTTTTTTTTTTTTGCATTTGAAAACTTTCTGAAGTAATAGTCTGTTTTTAAGGCTTTATTCTGTGAATTGAAACATCTAGTGCTAAAATTATAAAACAACTTAAAGATTCATTCACTTTTACTGCCAACTTGACTTGTTCTAACATGATTCTTTTCCTTTTGAACCCAACCCCTTTTCTTATATAGTCCTTTCTGAAAGGTCATTAAATCATAGCAGCATATGGATATTAAAAGAGCTCTAAACTCTTCCTATTGTTTTTTTTTTTTTTTTTTGGCATGTTAATGTATTAGGGTTGTCTTCTGTTTCTTGTTTTTACTTACACATTTATTTCATAAATATGCAATCAATTATAAACTTTTAAATTTAATGTTAAAAAAAGTTAAAAATGTGCATTTAAGATCTTTTTCAAAATTTTAAATATTATGTCTAGGAAAAGAAAAATAGTTTAAGTAAAATTGGGTTATATTCCTATATTTTAAATTCTGTTCTGAAGTTGAAGAATTCAAATTATGTTGTTGATAATAAAATTTTATATAATTAAAGTTTAAGTAGAATAATAAATTATTATAAAATGTACTATGTCAATTTCTAATTTATCTTAGCTGTTGTTTGTATTGGTTTTCCATAAAAGCAAAGCCATTGTGTTGTTGTTGTTTTTCGTTGTTTGTTTTGTTTTGTATTGTTCTACAAAATTGTTCTACAAATCTACAAGTTATAAGTAGAATTCCATGTTCTAGGGTTGGATAATTTGAATAATCCTGACCAAGTAGTTATAGGAATCTAAAATAGTATTATAATATTGTGTGAATATTTTTGTTCTTATGTTATTAGTATTGTTTTTATCCTCAATATTTAAATTGAAACATAATATTTTTTCTCACTAAAATAGAAATCAGAAAATTGAATAGCACATAAATCACGACATCTATTGGTAGGCTATTTGCTATTCAATAATTCAGAGTGTTTTTAGTTACATTTGGAGACATCTTTACTTTTTAAAGAATTAAATATGTTTTTATAAGGTGAAATGTACTTTTTTATTGCTTTTTATTTACAAGATATATATGCATGGGTAATTTTTCAGCATTGGCAATTGCAAAACCTTTTGTTCCAATTTTTCCCCACCTTCCTGTCACCATCTCCCTCAGATGGCAGTAGAACAATGCATGTTAAATATGTTAAAGTATATGTTAAATACAATATATGTATACATATCCATACAGTTATTTTGCTGCACAAGAAGAATCGGACTTTGAAATAATGTACACTTAACCTATGAAGGAAATCAAAAATGTAGTCAGGACAAAAATAGAGGGATTGGAAATGCTATGTAGTAGTTCGCACTCATTTCCCAGAGTTCTTTCGCTGGGCATAGCTTGTTCTATTCATTATTGAACAGATGGAACTGATTTGGCTCCTCTCATTGTTGGAGAAGGCCACGTCCATCAGAATTGATCATCATATATATTGTTGTGGAAGTATATAATGATCTCCTGGTTCTGCTCATTTCACTCAGCATCAGTTCATGTAAGTCTCTCTAGGCCTTTCTGAAATCATCCTGCTGGTCATTTCTTACAGAACAACAATATTCCATAACATTCATATACCAGAATTTATTCAGCCATTCTCCAATTGATGGGAATCCACTTTTGAGTCCAAAGTTTTTATGTATTTGTGTATTTGTATGTATTTATGTGTCTGGTATAAGTTTGCCGAGGAAAAACTTTGCTAGGTTTTTATCTGTGTTTGAAGGACATCTGACAATTTTCTTCTAGCTATTTAAGTCTTTGCTCGTCATTTAAATTAGGAAGTCCATAAGGGTACATAGCTTGTTTAATGCTTTTCTTTTATCCATGTCTTAGTTCAAAATATCAGCAATTCTTTTTGAGATTACTGATGTTTTCAATTATGTCTTGAGTATAATAGTTTAATTCAGAGCTTCTTAAATTTTTTTTTCTTTTTTTCTTTTTCACCTGAGAAATTTTCAATGTAACTTTGGCTTTCTAGGTATCTAAAAGACGTATACAAATCAAACATTTACTGATAATATCTCACCATTTCATAACTCCCAATTCAGTTATGATACCTCATATGGGATTGCGACCCAAAGTTTAAGAATCTTGAGTTTAATGAATCCATAATCTCACCATTATGTGATTTCTCTGGTGCAAATTGCAACCCATTTTTGCCTGTTCTTATAGATATCTTCCATAACACTTGGCCAATGCATCTATGTTATAAAGGCATAAAAGAAATAAAAGGCAATGAGACCTTTTTTGTAGAAATATTTATGAGTTATCTGGGAAGAAAAGACTAAAATACAAAGAAATCAGTTTATTGCTTTTGAATCTTCTACATCATGGTTTTGAGCAACTTGGCATTAATTACAAATGCATTTGAATATATATTTTTCAACATGGTTATATATTCTTTTTCTCCTTCTCCCTGCTCTATCCCTACCTTCCCCTACTTCTTATTCAACCCTTTCCCCTCTTTTTAAAAATGTACCTGTGATTTCAGTGATGTAGGGAACTGACATAAAAGACTTTCACTTCCTAATGTAAATCAGAACCTTCTGTGCAATAATGGAATAGAATCCTGAAATGTTATAGTAAATATAGCAATAATGTAACAGATTACTCTTAGAAACCTAGAATCTCAGTACCTGGGGCACTGGGAGTTTAAGTGACTTGTCCAGAGTGGCATTGCCAGTATATAGGATTTGAATTGAGTTCTTTCCGTTTTTGACACCTGTTATGTAATTGGTATGACACATTTTACATTTTTTATAATTAAAATTTAAACTGAACTTAAACCTTTTCACATTTAAAATTATAATAGAAAAAAACTGCAAATTTCTATTTTGAAAGGCTTGATTTTCTTTTGAAATTTATAATAAATTTATTATATAAAATTAACAAATCTTTGCTTCTGGTGATTCTTTATGACTTTCCTTTTATTGCTTTCTATTCTTTTTTTAAAAAGTGCATTAATAATAAATTTTTTTTTTAGAGTGGTGGCCACCTTATCCCTAACTCCCATGCCCATGTTACTGCTGCCATTATTTAGAAAAAAGAATAATAAAACTCTTGTAATGAATTTGAATAGGCATGTAAAACAAATTCCCACATTCACAATGTTCAAAATATTTATCTCACTCTGCATTTTAACTCTCACCTCTCTTCCTGAATGTAGGTAAGCATGTTTCATCTGTGGTCCTCTGAAAGTCATGATTTGTCTTTGTAGTGATCAGAAATATCTGTTCATTTGTCCTTTTAATCCTGAATTTATTCCTAATATGTCTCTATGTTTGTTATTTTATACTGTTTTCTACAGTTTTTCTTATGTTTTACTATGATATGAAGGATTCCTTGAATTCTGTCAAAGCTCTGATGCTATTATATTGCAAACTTTAATATATCATATCAACCTGGCAATCTTTAGATATAGGATTAGCAATTGGGGAAGCCACTGGCAAAGCAGATATGGGTGTGCAGGAGAAAGCCATGAGGAAAATAAAGGTCATTGAGTTCATATTATAAGATTCACTAAAAAGTCACATTGAGTCCAACATGACTGAAAATTACTAAATAAATATTCCCACAAACTCATTTCTTTTTTTAAAATATTATTTTTTATTATAGCTTTTTATTTACAAGTTATATTCATGGGTAATTTTACAGCATTGACAATTGCCAAACTTTTCGTTCCAATTTTTCCCCTCCTTCCCCCCATCCCCTCCTCTAGATGGCAGGTTGGCCAATACATGTTAAATATGTTAAAATATAAATTAAATAAAATATAAGTATACATGTTCTAATAGTTATTTTGCTGTAAAAAAAGAATTAGACTTTGAAATAGTGTACTATTAGCCTGTGAAGGAAATAAAAAATGCAGGCAGACAAAAATATAGGGATTAGGAATTCTATGTAATGGTTCATGGCCATCTCCCAGAGTTCTTTCCTTGGGTGTACCTGGTTCAATTCATTACTGTTCTATTGGAACTGATTTGGTTTATCTCATCACTGCAGATGGTTACATCCATCAGAATTGATCATCATATAGTATTGTTATTGAAGTATATAATGATCTCCTGGTCCTGCTCATTTCACTCAGCATCAGTTCATGTAAATCTCTCCAGGCCTTTCTGAAATCATCCTGATGGTCATTTCTTACAGAACAATAATATTCCATAATATTCATATACTACAGTTTATTCAGTCATTCTCCAACTGATGGGCATCCACTCAGTTTCCAGTTTCTGGCCACTACCAAGATTCCTGACACAAACATTCTTGCACATATAAATCCCTTTCCCTCCTTTCATATCTCTTTGGAATATAAGCCCAGTAGAAACACTGCTGGATCAAAGGGTATGGACAATTTGATAAGTTTTTGAGCATAGTTCAAGATTGCTCTCCGGAATGGCTGGATGTATTCACAATTCCACCAACAATGTATTACTGTCCCTGCAGAAATTCATTTCTCATGTATTTTATTTGATAAAATCAGTCAGATAAAATAGATGGGGATTTAACTTTGGATTTAGTGTATTTGGATATTTATTAAGCACCTATTATGTGCCATGTTATGTATTAAGCACTTGGAATAGAAAAGAGAAGCAAACAACAGTCTTTATATAAAGAAATTTAGCAAACACATATAAACAAACTAAATAGGAAATAATTTTAACAGGCAGAAGGCATTAGAATTAAAAACCAGTTGCGAAAGGCCTCCTATAGAAGATGGAATTTTAGTTGGACGCAAAGGCACCAGGGAAGCTAGGATGCAGAAATAAGGGAGAACTTTCTAGGTATATGGGGCTGCCAGAGGAAATGCTCTAGAGATGAAGTAGAAGAACAATCACTGGAGATTATGGTATAAGAAAAGGTTGGACAGGTAGCAGTGGAAATAGCCTTGGAATGCCAAAGGATTTGATGTTTGATCCTGTTAGGAAAGCCCTGGACTTTGTTGAGTTGGAGAGTTATGTGATCAGACCTATAGTTGGTAACTGAATGGAGGATTGATTGAAGTGGAGAGTTGCTTGAAATTAGCAAATTCACCATTAGGCTATTGCAATTGTCCAAGTTTGAGATTGTTAAGGACCTCTAATATTTGGGCTGTCTGGGCAGAGAGAAAGGAGTATATTCTAAGTGAATTGATAGGCATCAGCAACAAATGGAATGGGAAGATTAAAGATAAATATTGAACTTGAGGAATTGGAGAATGGCTTAATTAAGCAATGCTCCATCTTCCTACCAGTCCAGGAAATATCATGTTAGCTTGTGGACAGTTAGGGTTTCAATAGTAATGAAATTTTGTCTTCAATCAAAAAAAGATCATAGGACCAAAATGTTATATAAATTATCACAAGGAATTAATATTTTACTATGGTAGATGTTAACAATTTGTTTTTACTCACTTTTCTCAAGTTAATATTATTACATGAATGCTGGAGAGCCCACTAGAAATAAAACCAAAGCCACATTTTACATTCAGTTTCTCTGAGGTTCTTTCAGTGTTTACCAATGAGCTTGCCACAATTTTGTTCCTGGATAGTGTACTGATGAAAGAATGTGGAAAACACTATTACATTCTGTTAGTTGAATTCTTCTCTCTTTTTCTACTCCATTTTCTTCAGTTTAACAAAACATTGTAAAGAACTTTTGCAGTGTGATAGCCATTTTATAATTCACCGTACATCTTTGAAAGCAACTGCAGGAGAAAATGCTTAATATCACATAGTGATTCAAATACTGAGTTGTCTAATGCTCCTAGAGCCTCTGCCACTCACCTTAATCGGAAATTGATTGTTTAGGGACCAAAGAAGACTGGGAGAGATGGAGTAGGGAATATACCAAAATCCTTACTTGTAGTGTCCAGGAATGTGTTGGATGAGAATAATGAGTGATTTGTGGCTCTTCTATTCTTTTCCTTTTACCATATTAATAATAAAGTGAACTATATTTAAATAATCTGTTACTTATATTTCTTGACTCACTTTGAGTCAAGTGAAAGTTGAGCTGATGATAGTTGAGTTATTACAGATGCTTTTTTTTTGTTATATAATATAATATGAAAATTAGGATAAATTTACTTTGCTTGAGGTTTTGGTAGATGAATGGTTTAGATTACACATGGTATCTGTGATTTATTTCTGCTTTAGTTTTCAATATTAAGTCATTCCTTTTTTGCTATTGAGATAAATTTTAGATATTTTGAAAGTAATAGACCTGTTTAAAAAGAAATTTTATTACTTTATTACTAATGTTATATAATTAATACAGTTTAGAAAGATAAAAAGTTTACTTCATTTGCAGTCTAAAATAAAATCTTTCCAGTGTACCCTTGTATAACAGGTCTTTTCTTTAGAATCCAGACATTTCCTTTTAGGAATTTCTCTTTGTAGTCTTTGATTGGATCAACAAGACAAGATTAAATTACAAATTCCTGCTACTATCTATGTTAAAATAATGTTGAAACACATCTAGCTTCTAAAAAAGGTGAATAAAAGTCAAGTTGATAAATTAGCGCGTTCTATTCTTTTTTTTTTTTTTTTAAATTTAATAGCCTTTTATTTACAGGTTATATGCATGGATAACTTTACAGCGTTAACAATTGCCAAACCTCTTGTTCCAATTTTTCACCTCTTACTCCCCACCCCCTCCCCCAAATGGCAGGATGACCAGTAGATGTTAAATATATTAAAATATAAATTAGATACACAATAAGTATACATGACCGAACCGTTATTTTGCTGAACAAAAAGAATAAGACAATGAAATATTGTACAATTAGCTTGTGAAGGAAATCAAAAATTCAGGTGGGCATAAATATAGGGATTGGGAATTCAATGTAATGGTTTTTAGTTATCACCCAGAGTTCTTTCTGTGGGCGTAGCTGGTTCAGTTCATTACTGCTCCATTGGAAATGATTTGGTTGATCTCATTTCTGAGGATGGCCAGGTCCATCAGAACTGGTCATCATATAGTATTGTTGTTGAAGTATATAATGATGTCCTGGTCCTGCTCATTTCACTCAGCATCAGTTCGTGTAAGTCTCACTAAATCATCACTAGGCATCTATTCTTATGAAATAGTTGTTAATGTTGGTAACTGATTTGTGTTTTGTTGTGTGGTAACCTAATTCAACAAATTATTTGTCAGATGGAGACAAAGATTGACCTCATTGAAGAAAACATGAATTAGTATTCCTTCATTTATTTGTATTTGTAGGTTGAAAAATGAAATTTTATAAATGTAGTGTAAAATTTTGAAGGAATAGAATAAAGCTGATAGTTTTTGAATATTATAAAAATTCTTATTTTCTCCCATTTCCTTGTATATTAATTCAGCAAAATGTTTACTAAATAAAGAAAAATAGAATAAAGGTGATAATTGTAGAATTAAATATTTGAAATGACTTATAAGTTTTATTTTACTTTTGACTAATGTTGATAAAGGTAGCTTAGAAGCTTTTTTTAATTAAGACTTTAAGAACATTTCTCCACGTTAACAATTACCACACTAATTCTATTCATAATCTTATCAGATCCCACCAGATTTTACTTGGCTATATCAATAACCTGTCCAAACTTTGCACATTCAGCTTTTTAGCTAGTGAAGGTTTTATGTCAAAAATAATAGTATCGTTAGTATATAATGTACTTTATACTGATAAAATAAATTTAGTTTGACACAAAGAACCTGTTAAAATATGGAATTTCTTATAGTTGGTTAAAGTTTTAACTGAGCATTTTTAATACAATTTTGGTAATAAATAATAATTCTCTTGACATTTGAATATCATTAGTAATGATAATGTGATCAGTTATTTGGATTTTAAAGATTTTATATTCATTCATTTCTTACATATAAAAAAAGTATTTTAATGCTTTTTAAAAATAAGTTAATTTAAAAAAAAATTTGAATTTAGACATTTCACCTTGAAGGCTGCTCTGAGGGAAGATACTCTATAATGTGAAAAGGCTTAAACTGTATTGATGTATTAAAAGATATATTAACTTTTTTTTAAAATTTGCATTCCTTCTATGCTTTTGTAGCTCATCTGTGGCTTAATGTTACCATACTTTAAAGTTGCTGTATTGTCCATTAGTGCAAACATGTCCAGATGAATTCAGTATTTAATGTTAAAAATCTTATAACATGCCAGTTTGATTTGTAGCCCTTCATATCATAGAATGCTAATTAAAATCATATTTTTGCATATGTCATGCCTTTCATGTACATATGCAAATAGATTCTATTGCCTTTCAGCTATTAGTAATTAACTTTATGAAGGACAGCTGTAATACATAATTAACAAAAATGTTTGCAAGCCCTTTTCACACTGAAAGTTACAGCAGTAAAAATTTTTGCTTATCCAGAGACCTGTTTTAGTCTGAAGCTCCCAAATGATATCTAAATTGTTTGGAGAAATCACATGACATAATTAAATTGATGTTACAGTATTATCAGTAGAAGAATGATACTCAATAAACTAGCTCATGATTCCTATCTATTTTATATATATATGTCATCAAAATTGAATTAAATAAACTGATTTGTGCTTAAAAGAAGATCATGTCAAGAATAGTGTTTTGTTATAGTTATTACAACTTATTTTTACAATTGTTGCCGCTTAAGTGGTAAAGCCTTAAAGAATTCTTTCCATTTCATACCATTGCAAATAATTTTTAAGTTTTTAGTGAATAATTACAAAAACTATTTATTCTTTTTATGGTCCTGTACATATTTAATAAAGTTGATATTTGATGTGGCTTACTTAGTGATAGAGGGATAAAATTGACATAGTCTATTTATTTTCTTGCATTGTAACCTGATAAAATCATCCAACCTTTCCCATTCTCAGTTTCCTCATGTAAAATGAAGAATTGGATTTGTCGGCCTGTGCACTTGTTTTCAATCTAAGCTCTTAAGAACCTATATTTTGTGCATGTGTGTATGTACATAAACATATGCATATTATGTGTGTGCATATATGTATATATACATACACATAAATTTATTTGTAATAGAAGTGTTAAAAATGGATGGGTCATGAATTCAAACAATTGAATTTCTTTTAGGTAGTTTATGATAATACTTGAATAATTACATGAAAGTTGTCTTGTATATGAAAGAATATTATATAAGTGTTTTCAAATATATCTATATGCCTACATTCTATTTTATAGAATTATGAAGAATTACACTTTCAAGGGAGTGATTTTATTTTTGAAATTTTAGTTATGTGTGTAATTCTTATTTTTCAAAAGCTAATTTTGTACCTGTTTTCTCTAATTATTATATATATATTTCTGTTTCCAGTGTTGCCTTTGTGATGAAGAAGCATTTAAATACTCATCTACTAGGCAAACATGGAGTTGGTACACCAAAAGAAAGGTAAGTATTTCTTAAAGCAATTTTAAAATTAAATTGGCAAAAGAAATTTGCCAAGTAATTTTTCCAGACTTCTTTTTTTTCCACTCTAGAATGAGTAGATTGATCTAGAATAGGGGTCAGGAAACTCTGGCTAAATGGCCATATTTAGACCTCTTATTGTTTTTGTCAGACCTTCAAAGAATGCTTTTTGCATTTTAAATACATTTATTTTTCCTGTGACCTGTATTTTGCTGTCCCATGATCTAGATTATCTTTATGAGTGCTTTAAGCACCAAAAGTCTTATTATCTTCAGATATTGATGAAGACATCTAAAGGGCAACCTTCTAAAGAATTTTGCTTCTGTTCCTTGTTATTGCTAAGACAAAGGATTTGATATGCTTCAATTATGTTCCATTAGATGATTACTGAGGTTCTTTAGAAATTTTAAGATTAAAGGTTTCTAATTTTAATATTCTTCTTTGGCTTTACTTTCATCTGACCATTGAGTAAGTTATTTTTACTAAACAAGTATGCCAATTACTGAAATATTGTAAACCAGGCAAAACACTCTATCTAGTGACATATTGTCAATATAGTGATTTTTAATTCTTCTAGCATTGAAATACTCTTAGAGTGATTGTTTGAGCTGACACCATCCTATTTCCTGAAATAAGTTTAATTTTGTGGAATATGACATTTATTTTTTTTGAGAATTTGGGACACTTAATATAAAAAGCAAAGCATGATTGTGGAATGATGTTGTGATATGGGAGCCACCTGCCAGTGGCTGCTGGAGGTTTAACTCAGACCTCTAGAATGGATCTCTTCATATAAGAGGATGATGATGATACAACAGGACTTAGAGGCTGTTGCTGTTGTCTGACTTCCTCCACTCAGAGGCAGTTGCATTGTCTGACCTCTCTCCTCTTCCCTCTGCCTCCAATTTATTTTATTCTCAGTCCACAAGCAACACCTGTTCTTTGCAACTCCTTCTTATATGTCATAATCCACAGTTGTGGAGGCTCTCAGAGAATTGACCTGCCCCTTCATTTAGGCATGGTCCTTAACAGAATGGGTGTGTGTGTGGGGGTGTGTGTGTGTGTGTGTGTGTGTGTGTGTATGTATAAAATGGTCATTCAGGAACAAAATACAAATATCAAAAAATGTATTTTTGTATAACTTTATGTATATTTACTATTTATATTTCCATATATCTTACGTATCACCTTCAAAATAATACTATAATTCCTATTTCATGAAAAATAACACTACAGTTATGTCATCGATTGTCAGGTTTTTATTTTAAATGTTATTTCTCTCTCTTCTATTATATCATCATTTATTTCATTACTCAATTTTACATTAAGTAAATATAATTTAAATAAATTAGGTAATTAGGTAAATGGAAACAGCCTAAGGTTAACATAGCTGCTTATGTTGTTTTCAGTTTTAGGAGACATTTGATTCTTCTTACTATTGAGTTAGTCAGAAGCATAAGAAGTATATCACCTTTACAAAAAAAAAAAAATATGATGAGTTTCTCCATATACTCCAGTATGATGGTTTTAATTGCATACATTATTGCCTGAAATTTTGGATATTTTAACTGGGTAAAACTTACATATTTGCTATGTTTCACTTATTTATAAATATTCAGTTATCTCAACAATTGGTAAATACTTTTTAGCAGTATTCTTTTGTTTAAAAAACTTTTTAAAAAAACTTTATTTTTTATTCAACGTATACTTTCTTCTATATAAATTTAAAATGGTACTTATCAAATAGACTTTTGTGTCATTGAGTTATTGCATCATAATATACTTTCTTTAGGCTTTTTTTTCTTTTTCTTTTTTCTTTTTTTTTTTACTATTTTAAGTTAAATTGGAAATTTACAGTGAGAAACATTTCTATGTACTAAACCAACAACAAATGAAATGTTTGAATTTTGAAATTTGATTCACATTTTAATAAAACTTTATAATGTCAGTCATAATAATAATGATACAAGTACCTTAATTTTTTGTTTCTTACCATGTTACCTCATACAAGAAGTTTTTAGAGATCCTCTTAGTGCTAAAGCCTTTCCTTTGAGATTATCTCCAATTCATTCTATATCTACGGTGTTTTTATGTAATTTTATTGTGTATTGTTTCAGGAGTTAGTTTCTGAACTTCTTAAGATCAAGCTCTGTTTTGGGAATTTCTTTTTATTCCCAAATCTTAGCTCAGTGTCTGGCAATAGTAGGTATTTAATAACTATTTGTTTAACTTAACCTTATTATTCCTACATTCAAGCAAGATTTTGTTTTCTTTTGTTACCCTTCCTTAATACCTTCTATATATATCTATATTTCTCTTGTTCTTTTTTTCTTCCTCCTATTCTTCCTCCATTTGTTAATACTCAAATATAGGAGTCTACTGTGGTAAATTCCCTTTACTCTGAGGTTTAGCAGCTTAACATCAGGGTATTCCTAGTTCTTGCTGCTATAGCATTAATTAATTGTTTCAACATATGAATCCTTCAATTTTTATCTTGCCATATCTGGTTCTGATCTGCTCCAGACGTGACCTAATCTAAAGATATTTTGAGTGTATTTTCTGCCTTTTGAGATGCTTTATAATGCCTCTGAATACTTTCTGTTCATAATACCTTGTATCTAGCACTTCCTCCTAATATAGTAATATTGAGTAGTATCAGCAGGTCTGCAATAGCAATATAATCTCCCAGGAGAAGTCCCTAGTTGATGATGGCTAAGATTTGAGTAGTGTAATCTAACACAATAAATGCCAAAATGCTTTTCTCTTCCTTTCCACTTTCCCTCACTCCCTTTCCTTTGAGGGGGAGTTGATGTCTTTTAATGGTTTTAAAATGCAAGGAAACTCTTTACCAGCATGTTGAGCCATCTTCGGCACAACTGTTGTCTAAATTAAATTACATGGTTTTTCTTACTTATTTAAAACATTAATGTCTTGAATGTAATACTGCAAAGTTGTTATATTTTTAATTTCTCTAGGACAATATAATCAGTTTACTTTTTATGTTTTGAATTTGATTCTGCTCTCTGATACATTGCATATTATAGCAAATACTAATAGAAGTTAGTTAAATAGGCTGTGACAATTAGATTAATAATGAATTTTGTTTGCAACTATTTAGGCTTTGTGGTTTGACTGATATATGCAAAGCTGATAATTTATTAAAAGTAAATTCATGTAATCATGCTACAGAGTTTGATAGACCAAAAAAAAAAAAAAAAAAAAAAAAGTTGTCAGCATGACTCTCACCAGAAACAGAAAAATAAAATAAATTCAAAACGATATACCAAATGAAATTAAAGCACAAATCATACACAGTTTTAAATTAGGGATCTCTCTCCCTCCCCAACTTTCCCTTTCAGTTATTCCAATTTATATAAATACTTTAAGATTAACAGTCATTTACCAGAATTGTACTTTGTAATATATAGTCCAAATTGTTAACCTCTCTGAATATCAATTTTCTTATTTGTAACAAGAGAAGACGTGGGCTAGCAAGGGCACAATGTGAGTTCTGAAGTGTAGGGACCAGAACTAGAACTCAGATCTTTGACTTCAGTCCATTGCATGAAATCACAGTTTATTTTCTCTGAAATTTTTATTTCCTACAAACTTCTCAATATTTTAAAACTATACTATAGTACAAATACTGTGTTTACATATACATATGTACTTATAGAAGCATTTCTAAATACATATACACATTATAGCAAATTCTAATAAAATTATGACCCTATTCTGAACTGTTTTCTACTCTATTCACATTTCTCTTTGATATCCTTAATATAAAGTTTCTCTTTTGTGAATCCTAATCCAAAATTTAACCTAACATTTAGCATTGCATTATCTACAAAGTATTATTATAATTAAAGATAGGCATAGGTTACAAAACAAGGTTGTGGAACTTATATAATAGTTACTTATTAGAAATGAGCTTGAAATGACTCAGAAAGGTAGGTGTCAGAAAGAATTTGAGTTTTTGTTTTTGTTTTTTAGAGTGGGAACAGTGATGACATAATTTTCTTGTCAAATCAGTACTTTTTCATATTCCGCGTGATCCTGCTCTTAACCTTAAAATTTTCCAATTTAGATATCTTGTAGAGGTGAAGAAATAATAATTTCACTTGTATAGTCAATTCTATTGGTTATCTAAATAAAAAATATAGGATTTTCTCATCAGGAATTCTTTGGATCTATTTCTACATGTAATATATCTCTTGATGATTTATTGTCTATATACATTAATCTCAAAGTTGACATACAGTAGTCCACACTAAGTTCAAGGCCAACATATGGTCATTATTTTGGCGTTAATAGTCTTCCTTGTAACTTTATTTTCTACCCTAATGGAAACTTGGGATGTTCAATTTTACATGTAGACATGATTTAATTATGAAAGGAAAGTATTGGCAATTTTGATAGTTTAGTTTTAATTTGTGTTGTCATAATATGTGATCTTCAGCAATCTTCTCCCAAACCCCATAGAGTCTTTTTGTATTTATGGCATAAAACTGTATGAAATTAAATTTTTTATATTTAAAATGTCTATATCTGAGTTAAATTTTCTCTACACACACCATAAGCAAAGAGAGCATAGTACACCCGAAGTATAAATCTCCACATATTTTGAAAATCTGTACCCCATTTGAAATTATTTTGTCTTTCAGACACAATATGAAATTTGATGGATATCATATAATTTACCTCCTTTCCCAATATTCCTTCTTCCACTGATCCCCCTACCATAGCTTCTTGACTCTCTTTTACTCTTACTCTCAGTCTTAGACTCAATATACTGACATATATAGTCTCTTCAGGATATTGTCAATGAAGAATTGTATATTTGAAGTTGAGTCAAAGGTGTCATGAAATAGTTGTTTCCCTCGAAAAAGGTTATGATCTGATCTTGTAGGGATAGTGAAGGATTTTCTATTAATTCCCTTTTGTTCTCATTAAGGAGTCAAGAAATAAGAGGAAGGTTCCTGGCATGTTTTGTTGACCCTCTTTTGGAGCAATATACCTCTGGATAAATAAGATGAACTCTGTGGTTAGAAGTACTTTAGTTGTTTTTCTGAGGCAGCTACTTGGCTCAGTGGTTCAAGTATTGGGCCTGGAGTCAGGAAAACTCAAGTTCAAATCTACCTTGCTAGTTGTGTGAAATCTTAACAAGTCACTTAATCTCTGATGTTTTAATCCATTGGAGAAGGAAATGGCAAACCACACCATTGTCCTTGTGAAGACTATTGTGTTTGCTATGGTTCATGGAGTCATGGAGAGTTGTACATGACAGAATGACTGAACAACGACAGCAACACTTTGTTTTAGTAAAGATCTGTTGCATGATTTATTAGTTATGATTAAATTTGATTAGTTAACAGTAGCTTCACATTTTCTGAATTAACCAAAATAGCTTACTAGATAGAATATTGCTAATATCCTAGTTTCAGGAGAAACTGTCTCCTCACTGAATTTATGTATCATCAAAGTTCATTTTGAAATGTTCTTGAGGAAAAAAATATTCCTAGTATAAAATATAAAAAATCCTAGATGAGAGCCCTGTTGTGCTACACTTTACATTATAGTATATCTACTCTGTTATGTCTTTTTGGAATACTTTGAAGAAACCCAAAAGAATTTTGTGAATCTTGAATCTCCATTTTAATTATTGTAGCTTCTATTAGTCATTTTTTTCTCCTGGAACTTCTAGCATTCTTCACCATTTTTGAATCTGCTTATTCTTTTTGTAATTCTAAATACCCAAGTATAAATGGGAGTATATCTATTTTTTAGCATATATCCTTGTGCTGTGACTATCTCCAAAGTGTGAAGTAAAACTAATGAATTCTATGATATAGCAAATTTGGGTACTCCCACAAAATATTCCTTAATAAATAGATCTCCTAGGGCTATTATATTACTATTATTCAGTTTGTTTACTAATAATAAATTGATAGCAATCACACTGGCAGATTATAAAAACTGAGAATGAGACAGAATTAATACCATTTGATCCATCAAGCTGGAATGAGTATTTTTATACTGGTAGATTGAAAAAGAAATGGTATACATTGTCATAACATACATTTTCCTTAGAAAAGTGTTATGGAGGTTCTGATTGTGCCTTGTATTTTGAGATGAATGAGAACTGAAAGGCAAGATATAAGCAAGGTGTTATCCATGAGAATTACTTTTCCCTGCATTGAAATTGTCCCCTCTCTACATCCAGACTTTTTAAGCTTGATAGACCCATGGTCACATTAAAAACAAACTTTAGGAGCAGTTCTTAACTTAATCAGTCTCAGCTTAATCAGAGACATGATATTATCTATTAAAGATTGATTCACATTGTCTGCCATATCAGAGAAGAGAGAACTCCCTGTGAATAGAACTTTTTCTTAGAAAGTCGGGAAGAAAGGGTCACTTCTGAGGCAAGAATGGTCTGATCTAGGAAGAAAATGGTCTTGGAAAAAAATGTTTTTTTTTTTTTTTTTTTTTTTTTTTGGAGTTCTTGATAGAGAATCCATCAAGAATAAAAATATTACAGTGTAGTAATAAGCCTAATTTAGATTTTATATACACTATATTTGTTGGGGACCTACTTATACACTATATTTGTTGGGACCTACTTCTGCTTGCTGCTTTCTTAAGCAGTGCTTAACAGTATGCAGGAGTAGAGGACTTTGGGAGGGAATGGTTCTGAGGATAGAAATGCAACACTAATTCTTTGTGATGCCCAAGTGTTCTTTAGAATCATAGTGAAGGTTAGTGCTTTATATTATTGTACTATAGTTGTAGAAGCAAATGAGATGAAATGCGTTGAAAACTGTAAGATACTAAGTATTGTATCTTTTTAAGTATTATTTTTATTCATTCATCATCTAGAAGCTATTCATAATGGTTAATGTTTTTAAAAGATGCCATTTACATGTGTTGAAATGTCTAATTTTTAAGAAATGTTTCCACAGAAGTCAAGATATGAGAGAAAAAACCTATTGTGGGGAGTTTTAAAATCTTTCAACTTAGCATACTTGTTAGCAAGGAGAACAGTATTGCTTACGTTCATTAAGCCTTTTATAGTTTTTATAGAATTTTTACATGCATTTGATATTCAGGCATTTTCTTTAGATAAGCATGCATCTTAAGATGTACAGAGGCTTAGAGAGTTTGGGACTCATGAAGACGATGTATCTTGATAATGGTGTAATCAGGAATGCTTTTCTTGTGACTTATAGTTTTGTGGCTTACAATTCACCACTGCCTTTCTAGATAATAATTCAATAAAACTGGAAAGTTTTTATGATAATATTTTGTTTGGGGATTTTTTTGTAAAAAGTAATTTAGTAGTTTAAGTGTCATTAAATTTATAAACCATTTCCATGCCATTTGGCTGAGGAGTCAAAAAAAACTGGGCACTAAAATCTCTGTCCTCAAGGAGATTGTTTTCTGTTGGTGCAAAGTGGAAGAAAACACTGACTGGAAGAAATATTGATTAATAGACCTAGGGAGTCAGAAGATTTCCTGAAGAAAATATAGGCTTACAGACTTTGAAATTGAGTTTGAAAAGTGGAGTTTAAGAGAAAGTGAATGAAAAATTTAGGTTTTAGACAATGCAAACTGGCCTGGTGTGTGAGATGGAAGGATAATGAAGTAGGTCAATTTGAGTGGACAATAAATTATGTGAAGGAAAATAATACCAATGTAAACATAGGTTAAAATTTAAAAAGTTTTATATATAACAAGTAGATTTTTATACTGAGGAGTTTTTATCTTTTTTTTTTTTTTTTTTTTTTTTTTTAGAATCAGTGTAGACCTCCTAAAGATTCTTGAAAAAAGGAGTAACATGGTCTTTATACTTTAAGATGATTATTTTTGTGTGGAAGATGAATTATACAAGTACAGCCTATCATCACAGAGACCAATTTGAAAAATCTTTCAGTTTTGCAAGCATGAGGTGTTGAGGACCTGAATTAGGATATGAGCAGAAAGAAAAACTTGCTATGAGAAAGGTGGAAAGAGAATTGACCTGCCTGGACAAGTCTCTGAATAATCATTAGCAACACAATACAACTTTTTAAGTTTTTGAAAGGGTTATAGATATGCTGTCTCGTCTGAGAGTGGAAGAATGAGAGACAATGAAGAGCCAAAATATATACTGAAATGGACTGGAAATGTAATGATGTCCTCAAAAGAATTCAGAAACTTTTGAAGAGTAATAGATTTAGAAAGGTAGATTTCTGCTTTAGACATGATTCACTTGAGATACTTAAGGAATACATAATTAAATTGCTTATTGAAACAGTTGCTGTGATAGAAGATTCTATTTGAGAGTACAGATTAGGTCTGTACATATAGATTGGGTATTATCTGCATAGAAATTATGATAGAACTAATGGAGGCTGATGAGACCTTTTAGAGTGGGTATAGAGAGAAAAGCACCCAGGGAGAGGGTGTTGGGGGGAATAACAGAAGGCATGACATGTTTCCAGTAAACTCCATAAGAAAGATTCAAGTTAAAGTAGGTATAGACCTATATCGCACATGTGATATCAAAATAAGGTCCAAATACATACATGATTTAGACATAAAAGTTAATATGAGCAGATTGAGAGTATAAAATGGTTTATCATATTTGTGGAAAAGAGAAGAAATTATGAGCAAGTAAGAGAAAGGTAATATTACAAAATGTAAAATGGATGATTTTGAGTATATTATATGAAAACATTTTTGCTCAAACAAAATTAAGGAAACCAACTTTAGAAAGAAAGCAGAAAGCTGGAAAAATTCTTTTACAGCAAGTTTCTTTGATAAAGGCCTTATTATTCAAGTACATAGAGAATGGAGTAAAATTTATAAAAATACCAGTCATTCCCCAATTGATAAATGTTCAAATGATATATTTTTGATGATAAAATCAAACTTAGCCATTGTCATATGAAATTATTGATTGGAGAAATGGCAAAGTGAAACAAAAAAGTAAAAAATACCCCTTCATTAACTATCTGATTGGCTAATATGACAGAAAAAGAAAATAATAAATGTTGGAGGGCATGTAGGAAAATTTGGGCCCTAATGTGCCATTTCTAGAGAGCAATTTGGAACTATGTCCAAAGGACTATAAATCTGTGCATCCCCTTTTACCCATCATTACTACTTCTAGATAATTAGAGATTAAAAAAATTAAAACAAAGCAGAAAAGGACCTATATGTATAAAAATATTTATAGCAACTCTTTTTGTAGTGCAAGAAATCAGTAATTGAGGGAATGCTTTTAAAAATACTTTTAATTTAATTCAACATATTTTGGTATATGATTGTGATGGGATTCTATTGTCCTATTAAAAAAAAAAAAGTTGAACAGAATGCTTTCAGAAAAACATGGAACTGATACAAAGTGAAGTGAGCATGAAGTGAGCAGAAGCAGGAGAACTTTGTAGACAGTAATAGCAATATTGTAGTGGATAATCAATTGTGAATAACTTAGCTTCTTCCAGTAAAACAAAAATCCAAGACAGTTCTGAAAGATTTCAGGTGAAAATGCTATCTGCTTTCAGAGAAAGAACTGATGGAATCTGAATGCAGATTTAAGCATATTTATATTTATTTATATTTTTATTTTTTCATTTTTGATTTCTTTTTTAAAATGGCTATATGGAAGTTCTGAAAGATTTGACGTGAAAATGCTATCTGCTTTCAGAGAAAGGACTGATGGAATCTGAATGCAGATTGAAGCATATTTATATTTATATTTATTTATACTTTTATTTTTTGGCTTTTGATTTCTTTTTTTAAATGGCCATATGGAAATATATTTTGCATGATTACATGTTATTCTTAAATTGTTTATTGTCTCAGGGTGGGGAAAATTAGATGGGAAAGAAAGGAATTTGGAACTTAAAATTAAAAAAGAAAGAATACTAAAAGTATTTTGACATGTTAATTGGAAAAAAAAAGTTTGACTGTGAAAAGAATATTCTTTAAACAACTTATTATTCAAAAAAGTGAGAACTTGCTGCATTGTGTCTATCAGATACTCTGCTAGACTCTTGCCTTTTAGGAACTTACATTTTAATAGATTAAATATACACACATATTGATGATAGAATCTAACAGACATTTTTCCAAGAATGAAATGAAGTAGGGTGAGAGTCTAGTGATTAAAACCTGAAT
>NC_045426.1:526245317-526317817 GCF_902635505.1 Sarcophilus harrisii
CCTGCTGTTGAATATCATTCAGATTTTATGATTTTTTTAGTTTATTTTTTCATCAGTGTTTGTGCCTAATTTGTAACACCTGAAGTCTAAATCTTTAAATGTTAGACTAACTAACTAGAGATACATGAAACTGGTGTATGGTAGCCCATATAATTGTGTGCCTGAAAGTTGTACAATTTAAAATTGTGACAAAAAACAAATTAGATATTTGGTATATAAACTGATATTTTCAACAAACATTTTCCCTTCAGTTGGGAAAATAGTTAATGTACTCATTTAATGTATTATACCTCTCTGAAAAAATTCTTGCTACTCTGGACTTTTTGTAATTGCCAGTGTAATTAAGTAATCATACTCCTGTAAACACTCCCCATTCCCAAGTGACAGAATAATTATGAAATATTTAAATTGATTTTGAGAAACTTTGTGGAAGGGATTTATAAATCAGTTCATGATAGTGTAAAAAAATTAATTTTCATACTTTTTTACTCATATCTTATATTTGGATCACAAATTGCCTTTAGCTGCTTTTTCATTTATTCACTCACCATTTAAATGTCTTTTTATTATTATCCAATGAGTTAATTCTGTCATTCAAAATGAAGATATGGAAGAACGCTTATCTAATTATAGGTCGTTTAATAACATGTAGTAAATGGTTATCCATTGGTTTTCTTGCAGGGGAAAATATGCATGACACATTTTGAGTTTTCTACATTATTAGCACTTTCTCCATTCTTTTAAAAAAAATCTATACAATTAACAAAATAAAAAGTTTTTATTTGTAATATTTACTGATTTCGCAATTGTAAAAATTTACTCTGAAAATTTAACAATTTACTCAGCCAGTTCAAGCTGGCTTCAGCACAACTCTGATATTGTCTAGACTGCTTATTATATATATATATATATATATAGAACTCTTTTAAATCATTTACAAAATTAATTTTGGGTAGTATCTAGATAGGGAGATTTCTAAAATTGAGATATTTAGGATTATTATATAACCTCCTAAAGTTATTACTTTGATATAAATATTTTTGTAGGTAAGTAAATTCAAGCATAGTTTTAAAAGTTGATTATCATCAGTTTAAAAATAGATGTGAGTTTTGAGTATAAGCAAATATTTTCTTAGCTTTCTCTAACATTAAAATAATTATACAGAAATTCTTTCATTTATTATTATGAAAATTATTTTAAGTACAAAGCACAGTTAATGTTAACTAAACTGTGACTTCTTTCTTAATTCAATTTTATTGTTGAAGACGTAAAGAATTAATGCTATTTCTTTACTAGGTATAGTTTCTTATATTGCTAGACATTTTTTACTATATATAAACGTGGTTGCTTATTTTTTGACTCTCTCCATTTTTATTCTATTCCAGAGAACTGCTTATTGTGATATTGTATAATTCCAAACTCCAGTCTTAAGTCTTATTATTCCTTTCCTCTTATTATTTCTCAATCAGTAAGTCAACACTCATTTTTAAAGTACTTACTAAGTGACTACTACAGTAGTACCAACTTCAGAGAATAAATAAAAGCTAAACAATTGCTGCCCTCAGGTAACTTACATTCTAATGGAGAAGACCTTGTATTGGCCAGATTTTACAGTTTTTAATGCTAAACATAAGACTTTATATATGATCCTGGAAAGGAAAGAAATCACTATTGAGTAGTAAGGGACTAAAATAGTTACATATTTTAGAAAAATCAACTTGGCAACCATGAAAAGATAAATTAAGTAGATGGGAGAAATATTTTCAAGCTGGGATATCAATTAAGTTATTGAATGAAATCCTCCAGGCCAGAGGCATTTGAGGTCTGAATATGGGAGGTGGCCTTTTGAGTGGAGAGAAGGCAACATATGTGAAAAATTTTGTGAAGAGGGAAATTCAAAAGTTGACAATTTGAGGTGAATGAGAGTGAGAAATCAAATATAGCAGTTTTATTATACACTGAGGTGACTGGGAGGATGATGGTGCTAATAAAAGGGAAGTTCAGAATATAAGTGGATTTGGTAGGAATGGGATTGAGTTTGTTAAACCTATGGTATATCCAGTTTGAAATGACCAATAGATTGTTGCTGATACAGAATTGGTAGTTAGGAGAAAGGCTAGGGCTCGATTTATAGACCTGAGAATCATATACTTTGAGATAAAAATTCAATCCATGGAAGCTACTGAATTCATCAAATTAGATATTATGAAGAGAGAAGGGAAGCAGTCCTATGTTCTTGAAACCTCAACATTTGCATTTGAGAATGATCTTACCTCTTGTTTTTCTGTATCCAGATTTTATTTACATTTTTTGGCCTTTTCTCTTTCCATATAATAATGTAAACGATCAAAAACATTTATCAAATACTTGCAGTATGCTAAGAACTGTGTAACATACTAGACATAAAAAAGCAAAAATTAAATAATCCCTAATCTCTAGAATTTTATATTCTATCAAGGAAATAATGTAAGTTATATAAAATATATATTATCATGGAGACTTCTTTTCTAATCTCTGCTTTGCTGTTAAGTTCCTTTATTTTTATATTTCTAGGCTATTGTATGCACACATAAAACCAGTTAATTTGAGGATTTTCTTCCATTTACTTTCTGATATATTTTATGAACTAAAGTAATGTGCATTTGTCTTTCTGAGAAGCAACTTTATTTGTTGCCTTGTCTTTGTAGGGACGATGTGTCACAAACCAAATCTACTTCTTTTCTTCTCCAATAGAGAAGTTTTGTGATTAACAAATAAATTTCATTACCTTATAATTGTTTTCCTCTATTGATGGCAGGTAAATTTTGGTTCCAACTATCAATTTACTGTTCTAATATATAAAAACAATTAAACCTGTTCATTACCTTTATATAAGAATAAATTGTTGACAATCTGATCCATCATGCAAAATGTATTCCTTAGTCTCCTTAATTGTGGTAAGGAGAAGTCTCATTTTCATAGTAACTTAAAAAATTGTTTGCATTTATTCAGGTTTTCATTTGCTTGTTTCAGCTAATTTGAAAAAAAAATCAGTATAAAAAGAAGCTTATGTGATATTAGACCAAAAGATTTATAAATATTTCTGAGATATATATGCTTTGTGTTTGTTAATTATTCCCTACTATATAAAGAATAGAAGGTAGTCCAGTTTTTTTTCCTGAAACTTATATTTTACTTTATTCATGTGGTTTAATTTAGTCTAATAAATTATTCTTATGACTAAGACTTTATAAATTGCATTTTGTCATAATATAATTTAGGAAAGTGATCAAAATGATTTTTCCAAATTTAATTCTTTTTTTCAGTTGTTAAAAATATATTCCTGCAAAGATGTGAGTTTTATAAAGTTAGATGGACATGGATGAGATCCATTTTTGTTAAGAATGTTCTTGAAGTGAATTATATCATTCTTTTAACAACTATTTTGTAGAATTCTACAAAAGTCATCTTATTTAGTCTCTTCTAGGCATATTTGTTTTCTCTTGTCTTCATCTTCTCTTTCTTCCTTCCTTTTTACATTTGATTCCATGTGTTCAGTCTTACTGGTAGACTATTTCCCTAAACATACAGGACTGTTTATCATATCAGAACGTAATAAATAAACCCATGGGCCTATTATGCCCTATGTTATAAGCATGGTATTTTTAATAGGATTTGTTTAAATAGAGATTATATGCATGTATATTTTTCTAGATTTTCCATTAAGAAGGTCAAAGATGATTCCAGTATAGCATGTCTCATTCATGTGTATTAATTAGCTTTGATATTTCAGAAACACGAGCAAAAAATTCTTTTGATGCTTGATTTTGTATGGGAAGGGACATTGGTTTCTTGACTACTCTGTTAGAGAATAATTTGTTCTAGTGAATTTGTCCCTAGGCACTCTCATTTCACTTGCATAAAGTATCTTTTATTCCTATAGTTTGAATAAGTGTTTGCCATTTTTCCAAAAGAATAAAGTATGTGAATGATGTTAGCTCTGTTTAAACTTAAAAGCTGATATTAAAAAAAATCATCATATATTTTAAATTTGTATAAGAAATCTAACATGTATATTGTTGTTGATACAAAACAGTTCCTGTAAATAAAGCAAATTTGTGGGGAAAATTTACCTGAATATTTCTAATATACAAAAAAATAAAATATAGTATATAAAATATAAACTATAAAGTTCTTTGAATAAATCTTTACCAAATAGAATTATAAAAGAAGCAGTATACATTTTATTTGGCCCAGGTAATTGGATGATTAGTTAATGATTTTGCAGTTTAGAAATTATCATCCAGTGAATCCGCTCTTCCATTTTCTGCATGTTAATTTTAGAATAATAGATATTTATGCATATGTGATTTGCAGTATAGAAGGAAAGAATTACTGCTGGATTGACAAGAAGTAAAGGGTTGATTTAATATTTGAATTTATATTAAAGAGATTAATGACTGGATATTCAAGAAAACCCTAAAGACATGTATTTGTTTAAATTGTCTTTGTGAGAATTAATTGTAATAATTGCTGATATAAGATTGATAATAATGGAAAGGCTTCACTAGAGAAATTATTTACATGATGCTAATTTGTCAGAAAAATGATATGTTTT
Source organism: Sarcophilus harrisii (assembly GCF_902635505.1). Taxonomy (NCBI): domain Eukaryota; kingdom Metazoa; phylum Chordata; class Mammalia; order Dasyuromorphia; family Dasyuridae; genus Sarcophilus; species Sarcophilus harrisii. Next base: position 526,249,915 of record NC_045426.1, read on the forward strand.
TGATATACAAAATAATGAATTTCATGTACTACTTGAATATGAAATTTCATGTAATTATTTCTATATATGTCGATTTATGCTTCTCCCTACCTCCCCCCATCCCCAATATGGTTACTTGCCCTATCAACACAGATGATTAAACTCTCAGTTCCTTAATAGATGGTTTTCATGGATTGCTATGGCCAAACAAGTTCATCTTGTGATCAGATTTTTGGTGTTTTTCATTTTTAGAACTTAGCTTGACTTGCCTTAGAGAATAGAGGCAAATATTGTTTCTCATGTTCTTGTTCTCATAGCCTTTTTGTCTGCCTAGTTTTATGCATTAAGATTTCCCTTCACACCATGATAAGGCATTACTATAGAAAATTAAAATATTTATAATAGCAAAAAATGCAGCAAATTTTGAAAATGAATAAAAATTAAGGTAAGAAAAAAATCTTTGAGGACTTAGTGAAAGCATCTCAAGTAATTTGTCTGAGTATAAGTTTTTCTCTCAAAATCTCACAGAAACAAAAAATTTGTACCATTTTTCTGATTTTGCATAGAAAATATAGCCGTGTTCTCTACTGTAAGAGGGAGACAGAGGTAGAGTAAGGAGAGAATAGAGAAGAGGAGGGAAAGAAAGGAAGAGGTTTGATATTGCTGTATTAATTCTGATTTGTGGCACTTGAACATTTGTTCTTTTTGTATTAAAATTTAAAATTATTTTACATGTGTAGTTTACTATTGTTTTAGGTCTATTTTACTCTAAAGGATTGAGAATTTGTATCAGCAAATGACCCTGAATTATATATATTAGTATGATAAATTTACCAATTAGTCAATACATATTTTTTATACTTCAAAATAATAAGAAAACCATCATGTCATTAGATTACAGATTATTCTCCTAAAGATTTTATAGAAATATGAAAGTAGGCATACTGGTCAGTAGTTATTAATATTTGTACCATTGCTTTTGGGAAGAAATAATAAGGTCCATCATTTTCCCCTTGTATTTGGTTTCTTTCCCTCTTTCATATACATTGATAATTGATGTCTTTTTTGCCTTAAAATTTTATTCTGCCCACACCAAACCTTCTCTTTTGAGTTTAATCCATCTGTACTTCCTAACTGTGTGATTGATGGCCACATGTGATGAATCTATATAAGTGATGAAGAAAATAGTTTGTCATAAATACCTTCCTTTCTCTGTCTTTGTCTTTCCCTGTTTTCCTTTTCACTTTTCTTTTCTATTTCCCATTCTTCCTTCCAATTAGTTCTTGGATGCCTTTGAGATAATTTTAGACTGTGAGCTCCTTGAAGGCCAGGTCTGTTTTTTGCCTCTCTATGTCCTCAGCACTTAATATAGAGCTTGGCATAGAGTAGGCATTTAAATGTTTGTTGACTCACTGAGTTAGGTGGAACTCACAAAATTTTCTACCATTTTTGTGTGTGTGTGTGTGTGTGTGTGTGTGTACATGTGTACATGTGTACATGTGTGTGGAGGGAATAAAACTATTTTATTTCTAAAAACTTTGAAATTAAGATTGAAGATCTCCCAATGTCACTCAGGATATCTAATAAGTGTCTATTCTGTGCTTAGCAATTGGGATTCAAAACAAGGAAAAAGCTACCTCTTGCTTTCAAAGAACTCATAGTATCTCGATGAAGACAATATGAAAACAAATATAAGCAAGCTATGAGTGGAATTAATTGCAATCAGAAAGAAAAGAACAAGCATTAAGAGGGATCAGAAAAAGCCTTTTTTTGTAGAATGCAGAATTTTATCTGGGATTTGAAGAAAACCAGGGAAGGCAGGAGACAGGAGAAAATATTGAGACCATTCTAGGCATATAAGATAGCTAATAAAAGTTATTGTATTCTGGAAATAGTGTCTTGTGAAAGGAGCTTCAAGGAGGCCACAGCAACTGAATCTGCACCAAAGTATATGGGGGAAGAGAGGGTAGTATAGTCTAAGAAGGTTAGAAAGATAGGAAGGACTATTAGGTAGGTGATTTTTTTTTATTTGATCTTGAAAGTGATATGGAGTCACTGGAATTAATTAATAGAGGTATGACATGGTTAATACTTGTGCTTTAGGAAGACTAATTTAACACTGAATGGAGGAGGGACTAGTGTGAGAAGAGGCTTGAGGTATGGAGAACCAATGATTACTGTAGTCTAGAAATTAGATAATAGGATGTGAGAAATGTTATAATGATAAAATGCAGTAGAACTTGGAAACAGATTGGACATAGAGGGTAAGATCTCTGTGGGACATCCATTTAGTTAAAGATGCAACTAAGAAAACATAAGGAATAATCAAGTAGGTAGGAGGAAAACTAGGATAGTGTAGTATCATAACAAACTTGAGAGATGGGGGTGTCAAGAAGATGGGATAGTAGCCTTTCAGAGGCTCTGAAGAATTAACACAAACAGAAATGACACAAAGTATACAAGAGAATTGGAGAAGTATGTAGATTAGTTGATCCCAACATCATAAAAATGAAGAATTGTGCAGGAGAGGCTGTTTACAGGACATGGTCTGCCAGATAACAGAAAATGAGATGAGAATTATGTGATGAAAATGGGGGGTAACTCATTTAACGACAAATTATATGTTCTATTGGCATGTTTACAATGTCACAAGATTTCTAGAGGAAGACTCATAATATTTTGTTTTAACCACATATGGAGGGTTTAAGTGAAAACATGGATGAGAATTACACAAAATGAGGAAGAATGCTTGAGTTACTTACAGTCTGTGTCTTGAAGGTAGTTTCTCTACAGGTACAATCAATTATTTGTTTAACTATTTAAGTATGTAGAAAAAATATCTTGACGTTATAGAACTAACTTATTCAGAATCAGTTTTATTTTATATTATTTTCTTTATTAAATATTCATAAAATACTATGTTAATCTTATCTATAAAATGTTCTAGTTGATAGTATCTGATTATACTTTATCATTCATAGTTTATACCTATATATTATTTATTTAGTTTTTTTAATGAGTTGATCTTTGGTATTTTTCTTTCTGGAGAATTAATAATTCCTTTCACATTTGCATTTTTTATTGGATTATTCCAAAAGGACTAGATAGAGTTGCCTTTGTGTCTTAATAGATTGCATCAGAAATAAGAAATATAGAGCATAAAGTCTTAATAGAAATTATATAACTCCTTTTTCTGATTTCACATGTTCAGTCTTTCCACTTTTGCACTGTTTATTTGCTATTAGAAGCAGGAAAACTGTGTTACATTACCTTGGGTCTGTGTGTCAGTAGAGAATGACAGAGATAATGTGGTTTTTATCAATATTAATACTTACTGGGGCACTGTTTCAAAAAGGTCAGGAATGACGGAGCAAAAAATTTTCATGAGAATACTTTATAACATGGTTTGAGAACATGAAGCAATTTAACAAACTCAGTTGTCCTTGGCTGTAGAATAAAGGTTGAACATTGAAAGCTTAGGATCTCGCCAAGAATAATTGAATAATCCCAAGACTTTAGTGTCTCTACATTCTAAAGACTTTGTTAAAACATCTTTGACCTCCAAAGTAAGCCTGATTGGTGATTTTTTTTTGAAGCATTTATTTTAATGTTCCCTTGTTTATAGGCTGTGATATTCAAGGTATTTGTTGGGATCCATGGAGATCATTATAGTTATGTTGAACAATTTAGAATGTTTTTAGAGAGAGATTTTTTTTTTTAACCAATTATGAATTCAGGTTTTTGCTGGATTGGTATTAGCAATGGAGATAAAAGTTTTATATTATTGGATCGTCTGCTTCTGAATATTTACAGCCCAATCATTGGTTCTATCTGGATTCCATGTGACAAGTGCTTCTGTGACACTGAGAAGCATAATATTAATTATTCTAATTATCATACAATTCCAGAGGTCTCAATTTAATCAGCATGTGACTATTGGTTACTCCTGCCCTTGTGGGAATCCTATTCAACTGAATGCAAATATTATGCTAGAAAAAAATGATGTTATTTATATACAGAAAATATTCATTACATTCATATTCTATATCTAAGAAAGAGAAAGCAATTACAAAGTTCATTATTATTCTATATCTCTTAAATGTCTGATTATTTTTATTTCACATGATCTCACATCCCTAACAAGTTACCTTTTGCAAAACAATCTCTCTTATTATCTGATATCCTCCGGAAGGTTAGCAAGTTGTTTCCTATATTACTTAGGGGGAAAAAAAAATTCTTTTCACAATTGAAAATGTCAGCATCAATTTAAAGTAACACTAAGCATGTGCTTGCTTTCTGAATATTATCCTCCTCCACCTCCTTCCAACCACCCTGCTGAGGATCTGACTGTGACAGTTTGATTAGATCATCAATCCTCACTGTTAACAACACTTTTCCTGAACACCTGGACTGCTAGGTCACATCGGAATTTAGCTACCGTTGTTTTAGTGACCTAACGTGTGTTCACCATAGCAATTGACATTATGTCCACAAATTAAAAGTTACCTTATAAAAACAGTTTATTTTTTTAAAAAATGACCTTTGTTCTTCTATTAAAGTTATTCTATATGGTAGAAGACAAATTTTAAATGATGAAAGAGTTTTATTTTAGAAAGTTGTCACCTGACATGGTGATGTGTTTAGTCTTTTTAAGAAAGCTCAATTTCTTCAATGAAAATATCTGATTTTTTTTTTTTAATTCTTGAGGTAAACTCACATATAAATCCACTTTGATTTTCCTTTTAAAATTTTATTACATTTTACCAGATTTAAACTAAGAAATAATTAAATTTGTCACATATTGTTGAAAACCTTTGTGCTTTTTGCTCTTAAATTCTCCACTTGAACTGTCAGTGCAGCCTGATTTATACTTTCCTATTTATAGTTGCAGTGATGGAGACAAATACCTAGCTACATTTTCAATGCAAATTGTTTAGCAGCATACTGCAACATAAGCATACTATTAAATCTACCATTATCGGATTTCTTGATGCCACAATTATCTTTTGTTTTCTCTGCAACTTTTTATTGCTATAATGAGGGGAGGGACAAATAAAATAATTTATTGCAGATCCATTAACACCTGTACAGTTTTTTGAGAGACATAACTTTTGTTGTCCAGTCTATTAGTATTTTTATTTAAATGTTGTAAAATGAAAATTTGAAACTTATTAAAGAGATTTTTTTTCTTATCATATACAGGGGAATTAGATGTTTGGTTGTCTTCTATATTCAGAATATAACAATTTTGTTTATTTTTCAGTTTTCCAATTTTCGTTTTTACATATATCAGGCACGAAGATTCTATATATAAGAGCACCTATACAACAGTGCTCTATTTGGCATTCCTTTTTCTGTAAGAATATTTTTTTTGTATTTCACATTTTTAGCAAGTCATCAATTAAATGATTAATTTTCTTTTTAATGTTGGGTATTGGTATAAGTATATATGTGTATATACTTACATATTTTTTAGGATCTGTAATTTCTTAAGTTTTAATTTTTCAATATTTTTAGCATATATAGGTGTACATATTTATATATAAGTATATAATATAATAAATAATACAATAAAAGTATATGCATATAATATATATTATATCTATAATATCTATATCTCTCTCCCTATCTATCTGTCTGTCTATATATTTATATCCTTTGTTTCTTGGCAGTGATGGTGGAAGCCAGCCATTTGATGATGACCTCAGAATTTTGTTTGGTTTGTGTTCTGATGAAAGGCATTTAGCTCTTTGCCTTTATTGAACCTCTTCCTGCTTTGTAGGAGGGCCAAGTTCTTCTGACATCCAATAGTTTTTGAAAGTTCAGTGTCATTTTCATCTCTGAGGAAGCATCAGAATAGAATTTTAGTGGAGGATGTATTTATAAAAAGTACTTTTTATATTCTAATAGCAATCATCAATATTATTTGATTTATGAATTACTACATGCCCTAATGATAATTTCTTAATATATATTATGCAGCTTCATAACAAGATATAAAACAAAATTGATAGATATAAAATACTCTTGGCATGGAAGAATTACAGAATTTTAAAATCGTGATGTATATTTTAAAGATTAATATTTTGAAATGGAAGCAGGATAGGTTCCTTAGTGGAAAAAGTGCTAGCCTTAGAGTGAGGAAGTTATTTTCCAAAGTTCAAATGTGACCTAATGTGATCCAGGGCAAGTCACTTTCCCTGTTTGCTTTAGTTTCCTTATCTCTAAAATGAACTAGAGAAGGAAATGGCAAATCACTCTACTATCTTTGCCCCAAAAAACCCAAAAGAAGAGTTAAGTAAAAATGAAAACAACTGAATAACAACTCTAAATAATTACATTATCAGTTATCCTTGAACACATTGGCCTTCAAAAAGTTTATTGTATATTGTTCAACATCAGTTGATCAGGGCTCTAACTAATGGTAGTTAGTAGGTAATTCAACTTTACCTTTTAGTATATTTATATTCATTCTTTTTGAAAATGTATATGTTTAATATTGTTATGTTACTTATTACATTTCAAATATTGACTTAAAAGATTAATTGATGTGCCTTATATTTTAGTAAGCGTATGTGCAACATATGAAAAGTATTGGAATGGGAGTAAATAGCCTTCTGTTCAAATACCACTTCTTCTATTGTTCACATAAGTGATCTTAGGCAAAACACATTTTACTTGTTCTTTAATTTCTTACTTTGTAAAATGAAATTGTATAATTAATTTAATAATCTCCAATGTTTTAGTCTTAAAGTTATCTGAACATAACGTTGCTCTTTGTATTCCAACGTGATCCCCCTTCTTTTTCAAATATTTGCCACAAGCTTCTGAATAATCTTTTGTTTTTTTTTAGAGTTCTGGGGGGCCAGAGTTAGACAGTATTTCTATAGCCTGTTGTCTGTTCAATCTCTGCTTTGTCACTTAGCATCATAGGAATTTGTCTAGCCTGTTTTGTGGAGTAGTACAATTCTGTTTGGCAATACAGTGATTGTCACTGGGAATTTGGTACCCATTGCCAGGCCCTTTCTACCCTAGAGAGATGACAGTATTGAAAAACCTCTCCTGAGATGATCAAATCAAGATAAGCTCACAAATACATACGGAACTTATCTAGAAGACATGTTTTCCCACTTCCTACTTCTTGATTTTCATGGGTTAGTTTCTTTATTAGTCATTGAAAACTGAGTCATTGTCATCTTGTGTTGAAAAAAAAATCACACCTCTGTAGTAGATGAGCCCTCTTTTTGGATAATAAAAGAAATCAGATGGTTATATTAGTCTTTTCCTTTGACTGTTTTCTTTATTGTTCAAATGATCCCTATGTCCTTCTGATAGATCTGATATACCAGTCTCAGTCTTGTTAACTTTTTCCTCATATACAGTATTATAGTGCTAGTAAATTCAGAAACTATTCCCAGCTATTCTTCTCTGTGTACCATAATGATATTATTATTACTATTTTTTTTAGTTCATTGCTGTGACGTTTTGTAGTGATCCCACATGACTGCAAAATCACTTGCCTTGCACAGTTTCCTTTGTGAGTCTTCCACAGGGAAGAATCATTATTTACTTCTTCAACCTCTTTTTGAAAACATAGTTTGAGATGTCTGTTGTTTGTGTTACACCAAAATAATGAGGGGCCCTCATTTTTTTATACCTCTTTTCAGTTTTTTTTAAAAGATAGAAAACAAAGGAAGGAAACAAGATTGGTTTATAACTACCTATATGAATGCTCTATATGTTTTCTCCATACCTATATGAATAAACTATTTATATGAATGGTCTATATGTTATCTCAATACCAGAAATTTGCCCAAGTATATTGCATGCTGTTGTATGTTCTAGTTTTTGTTGTGGTTAATCAAAAATTAAACTAATATACCACTTGACAAGTCTTATATAGGTTTTCCCTCCCATAATAAATTATTTAGAACTTTTGGAGATTTGCTTTCCTTTATTTGACCAATGAATGTAGTAGCTCTTACTTTTTGTTTAAAAACGTGGGCATTACTTGGATAAATTATAGTCTTTCTTTCAAATTATAACAGGTGATAAAAAACTTTATTTAGTGATTAAATTCTCATGTATAACTTGGTGGCAAATTATCAAAAAGTATACTTCATTATTTATGCTTTTGACCACTTTTTACAAATCAATCAGCAATCATGCATTAAATCCTTATTATGTGCAAGGCAGTATACTAAGTGCTAAAGATGTAATGAAAGTCAAAAACATACTTCCTATCTTTAAGAATCTTAATCTTTAAGAAATAATTAACTATGTACAAGACATAATCAGGGTAAATTGTATGAAATCTCAGGAGGAAGGAATTAAAAGAAGTTCTCATTTCTCATCACTTTAGTCCTCAGTACCCTAATCTTTTCTACTATTCAACGATAACATTTTGATGTGAAACAGGGTTTCTTTGATACTTATTCCTCCTTTTCCTATTTTTATAGCATTTGTAAACTTTTCAGAGTACTTTAATGCATATTTTTCATTTGATACCCACAACTATCATGTAAGCAAATTCCTCTTATTATTCTCATGTTACAGATGAGGAAAATAAAAGTGAGAATGGTTAAGTCACTTGTCCAAATTCATCGTAGCCTGTTAAGTGTCTGAGCTAGGATTTGAATTCCTGAATCAAAAGCATCATCTGCTAAAGGAATGATCAGTTAAGGAGGAGAGCAGCTTCTGCTGTAAAAGTTTGAGATGACTTCTGGACAATATGGGTATTATATGCTATTCATAAAATATGAAAAGTCCAAAAATCCACAATGAAGGATCCTGCTCCCCCCCCTTTTTTTTTGCTAAGGCATTGGGGTTCACACAGCTAGGAAGTGTTAAGTGTTTGAGGTCAAATTTGAACTCAGCTCCTCCTGTCCTCAGGGCTGGTGCTCTATCCACTGCACCACCCAATTGCCCATCCCCCCTTTTTAAATTGATTTTATGATATATTTATGTAAGGATTTTGGAAAGATTGAAAAAGATTATGAAAGTATGAATAAGTTGTTATCTGTAGTAACTGATTTAGGAACCACATAGATAAGATCATGGATTTATCAATTTATTAATGTATAAATATAATGAATATAGCATCACTCAGCAGTTACATGTTGGTTTAAAAGTTAATTGTAAATGAAACAAAATATTATGCAACAACATTTTTTAAAGAATTTACTGATTGCAGACAAGATAAAGTAGTAGTCCCTTCCCTTAAGGAATCTACAGTCTTTTTTTTTTTTTTTTTTTAATTGATCATTATATACTCACTTTTTTTTTTTAATTTTAAATTTTAGCTTTTTATTTACAAGATATATGCATGGGTAATTTTTCAGCATTGACAACTGCAAAACCTTTTGTTCTGATTTTTCCCTTCCTTCCCCTTACTCCCTCCCCCAGATGGCAGGTTGACCAATACATGTTAAATATGTTAAAGTATATGTTAAATACAATACATGTATACATGTCCATACCGTTATTTTGCTGTAAAAAAAGAATCAGACTTTGAAATAATGTAAACTTAACCTGTGAAGGAAATCAAAAATGCAGGCGGACAAAAATAGAGGGATTGGGAATTCTGTGTAGTGGTTCATAGTCATTTCCCAGAGTTCTTTCGTTGGGTATAGCTAGTTCAATTCATTACTGCTCTGTTGGAACTGATTTGGTTCATCTCACTGCTGAAGATGGCCACGTCCATCAGAATTGATCATCATATCGTATTGTTGTTGAAGTATATAATGATCACTCACACTCAGAATTAGTTTGTGTAAGTCTCTCCAGGCCTTTCTGAAATCATCCCGCTGGTCATTCCTTTTCTTTTTTTCTTTTTTTAAATAACTTTTTATTGACAGACCCATGCCAGGGTAATTTTTTACAACATTATCCCTTGCACTCACTTCTGTTCCAGTTTTTTCCCTCCCTCCCTCCACCCCCTCCCCCAGATGGCAAGCAGTTTTATACATGTTAAATAGGTTACAGTATATCTTAGATACAATATATGTGTGCAGAACCGAACAGTTCTCTTGTTGCACAGGAAGATTTGGATTCAGAAGGTATAAATAACCTGGGAAGGAAAACAAAAATGCAAGCAGTTTACATTCAATTCCCAGTGTTCTTTCTTTGGATGTAGCTGCTTCTGTCCATCCTTGATCAATTGAAACTGAGTTAGATCTTCTCTTTGTTGAAGTTATCCACTTCCATCAGAATACATCCTCATATAGTATTGTTGTTGAGGTATATAATGATCTCCTGGTTCTGCTCATTTCACTTAGCATCAGTTCATGTAAGTCTCTCCATGCCTCTCTGTATTCATCCTGCTGGTCATTTCTTACAGAACAATAATATTCCATAGCAGTTTATATTTTATAGTTCTGTTTCTTCTAAGAGAATAGTAGTCCCTTATTTCTATCACTTTTCTGTATAACCTTGTAGCTCCAGAATAGTACCTTCTCCTGTGTGCAGGGGGAATAGAACTTGAATTGCCCATCTAGCCCCTCAGATGAAGTAATAAATGGAGTTAAATTTTAAGAAAATTTTAAGGCCAAATTTACTTTTTTTTCTAAGTTAATAATGGTAAATAATCATTGATATTCATATTTCAAGTGTATATACTTATGTTTAAAAATAATCTATTTCTTGCTTTTTTATATTTTAATTTTTCTAACTATAGTAGAAAAATCCTTTTTTGTACTTATATTTTATATCTTTATTTTGAACATTGAAAAACATTGACGTGACATGACTAAGTTTATATGCAAGAAAGATTATTCTGGTAATGGTCTGAAAAATTGAATTTGAGGGAGAAGTGTGAAGATAAAATCATTGGGAAGTTATTATAATAGTAAAGGTAGGTGATATTATGGGTCTCTACCATGGTATCAGAATAAGAAGGAAGGGGAAGTTTTAAGCCATTTAAACGATTTAGACCTGTACATTAACAAAATATGAAAAGGGATAATAAAAAAGAATCCCAAAATTATGAATATTATTTTTCATGGAAATTTTGTGATATCACAGACAAATCTTGTTATGAAAAGATTTTGGAATAATATCAACAAGCCCGTATCAAATACCTGTTAAGTAGCTAGAAATATTCTGGTCATACATATAAAGTTAGATTGACCCTACTTTCTAGAAGCCTATATAAAATAAGCTTGCTTTTTTGAATATATGAATTTGACATGTTAGTGGTGGAAACATGTTGGAGTTATATGAAGTGTAATTGGAAATACCATTCTAGAATTCAAAAGTGAGTTCTGGATTCAAATGTAGCTTTGAAAATCAAGTACAGTTGAGTTGGTAGTTGTTTTTGAAATTAAGGAGATTTTTCAAAGGAGAAAGTTTTGCAAAAAAAAGAAAGCTAAATTCTGACTTTTGGAAATCACACAAATTAAGAAGGATAAATGGATAGATAGATGAATGAATGAAAATCATTTGTTGATATGTTTATATTTTAATGATGGTTATTTATTATGAACCATATATTGTGCCAACTGGTACAAATGCAAGCAAGGAAGGAGATCTTTACCCTCAGTCAACTTAGATTCTAATGGGAAAATATCATTTACAAAAGGGAACTAGGGAGTAGAGAGAATTATTGATGACAGCATAGTTAGGAGGTGGCTGGTAAGTGTTATAATGATGTGGTCCCAAACAAGAAGTGGTGAAATATTTTATGTCAGATTACTGGTCTTTATAATCAGAATCTCCATTCTAGTGGGAGAAAGCGGAGCAAAACAATCCATGTGGCAGGTAGCGTGGTTTAGAAATGGCCAGGATTGTCATCAAAATTCTTTGGTACTGACTAAGAAATAGAGTAGTGGATCAGTAACTAATAATCTAAGGTTTGATAAACTCAAAGACTCCAACTTCACTGTTTGACAATACTTGCTGGGAAAACTAAAAAACAGAACAGCAGAAACTAGGCATTGACCAACATATTTATGTCCTATACCAAGATAAAATCGAATTGAGTTCATGATTTGATAATCACAGTGATATTATAAATAAGTTAGGAGAACAACAAATAGCTTACTGCTCAAATTTGTGAAGAAGGAAGGAATTTAGGGCTAAAGTAGAACTGAAAAACATTTGATTATATTAAACTAAAAAAGGTTTGTACTACAAAGCCAATGCATCCAAGATTAGAAGAGAAACAGAAAGCTCAGATAAAAATTTTACATCCAGTATTCCTGATAAAGGCTTCATTTCTAAAATATATAATGAATTGACTCAAGTAAGACTACAAAACCATTCCTCAATCGATAAATGGTCAAAGGATATAACAGTTTTCAAATGATGAATTAAAGTCATTTCTAGTCATATGAAAAAATGCTCCAAATCACTATTGATTAAAGAAATTCAAATTAAGACAATTCTGAGGTACTGTTTCACACCTTCCTTCAAGGACTAGATCTAAATAACTTTGAATTATTTTTTGCCTATCTCCCATGTAGATGGAGATGAATTAATTACTGGAAGAGCATATCACTTTGCATTATATTCTTATATGCTTTCTGATGTGATCTTGAAGGAGCCACATAATCTTTTTTTTATTTTTTATTAAAGCTTTTTTATTTTCAAAACACATGTATAGATAACTTTTCAACATTAACCCTTGCTAAATCTTTTGTTCCAATTTTTTCCCGCCTTCCCCCTCATCCTCTCCCCTAGATGTCAAGTAATCCAATATATATTAAACCTGATGAATATATATGTTAAATCCAATATATGCATACATATTTATACAATTATCTTGCTGCACAAGAAAAATCAAATCAAAAAGGAAAAAAATGAGAAAAATAAAATGCAAGCAAACAAAAACAATGAAAATATTATGTTGTGATACATATTCAGTTCCTACAGTCCTCTCTTTGAGTGGTCACATAATCTTGCTTGGCTGCATTATTTTCTTCTTCATTTCATCATGTTAGAGTCAGCTTCATGATGTTAGTAGATAAAACTCCAGACCTAGAACTGCTTGAGGTCAAATCAACTTGGTAACTGTGGCTAATCACTTAACTTCTTGCTCAGTTTTCTTATTTGTAAAATGGGGGTAACTGTAGCACCTATTGTGAAGATAAAATGAGATAATATTGTAAAGGACCTTTCAATCCTTTAAGCACAATCTAAATTCTACCTGTTATTATTTGTCAAGTGGAGGAATATATAGTTAGGTAATATAACTTCAAAACACCTCCCAGCTGTAAATCCATTGTCCTTTCAATTCTTGGGAAATCCTTATTAATATTTTATAGAAGTATTGGAGACCCTCCTTTGCAACAGAAAGTTATGGTTTTTAAATATTGGTTTAGCATTTTGTTGGTGTTCTGCTACTTTCCCTTGAAGCCAGTCAATCTAAGATATGTCTTGGCTTCTGGGTATCAACATTAAATAATCGCATTATGGCTATATTTATAATTACTACATGTGAATTTGGGTTTGGGGAAAACTAAATATTCCATTTTCTGATTTAGCCCTCAAGCTGGTTTATCTTATGTAAAGGCTGTGTAAAATTTTTATTTCATTCTTACCCCAAGGAGCTCATAAATTAATAGAATTTTGAATCATTAGAATTAGAGATTCAAAAGATCTTTTGGCTCAAATAGTCTATTCTTTATGTCATATTCCTTAATTATAAGTTCTTCAGGATTATACATATGTTTTTCAATTATTTGAGTTCCTACTTATTTCTTTGGGAGAATTTTCATAGGGTAATAATAATTGTCTTCTTTACATTTATTCTATTTTTAAAAATTCACAGTAGTTTTTGGATATCATCTTTATCTGAGTATTCTTATTTAAAATTTTCATCTCACCTTATTCAAGGGAGTTTAGCTAGAAATTTCCTTGGAATTTTTTTTTTGTCTGTTTAATATTCTATAAAGTCTTATTCAAGTGGGTAAAATTGATGCTTTCTATCATGGGATCAGTATACTTAGAAGATGAGGTTATATTCTTTTTAAAAAAATTATTTTATTTAAAAAAAACAGAATCAGAAAAAAGAAAAACAAAAAAAGAATAAAAAACAAAATGAAATAAAACAAAAGAGAACATTGTTTTATACCCAGCAGAATATCAGTGAGGATTCAAAATATATGATAATAAATACTGGTTCAAGGGGCGGGGAACATATATACACACACACACATATACATATACAAAATTACATTCACAAGTGTCCATCTTTTCTTTACTTCCTTGTACATTATTATTTTGTTCTTTGTTATGCATCTTTTTTACTTTATTCTTTTTTTTCCATCCTTTCAAGTTCCTCCCTGCCAACCCCAAGCAGGCTATAGTTAAGAAAGGACATTGGGACACACACACACACACACACACACACACACACACACACGCACAATATGTAGCTCTATAAATACATATAAATATATGCACACACATATTCTCTACACATATATATCATTCCTATAACTGCTTATCCTTGCTTTAATTCTGCACCTAAGTTGCCTTGCTGTTACTTAATCTCCCCCAACCTCTTCTTTTTTTCATACACTTTTGTTTTACCATTCACCCATCCCTCCTCCCTTAATTTCTTTATAGATTTGGGAGGGTGTTATACCCTTATACCCTTACATATATATATATATGTGTGTGTGTGTGTGTGTGTGTGTGTGTGTGTGTGTGTGTGTTGCCTATTTAACCCATTTCCATTGGGAGCAAGTTTTAAGAGCAGGTCATATTCCCCTCCTTCTAATGCCTCTGTGTCTCTTCTTGCTCTGCACCTCATTTGTATTTTTACCTTAACTCTGCCCCAATCTTTCTTTCGAGCTGTTGTATTGTTAATGTTAATCATAAACATACACTATGTATTTCCCATGTTTAAAAAACAAACAAACAATTTATCCATGTTGAGTTCCTTGAAATTGGTATTTGATATTGGCTCTTATGTGTTAAATTTTCTATTAAGTCCTGTGCAGTTCTAACTGTAGCTCCAGTGTGTTTGAATTGTTTTTTTGTTTTGTTTTGTTTCTTGAAAAATGTTCTCTTTGATCTGGGGTTTTGAACTTTGGCAATAATATTCCTATGTATTTTCTACAAAGAACATTATTGAGATAGTGATCAGTGGATTTTTTTCTGTTTCTACTTTCCCCTCATGTTCCATCACTCCAGGACAATTTTCTTGCATTATTGGGTCAAGGTCCTTTTTTTGGTCACAACTTTCAGGCAGTTCATTTATTCTTGTATTTTTTCTTCTTGACCTATTCTCCAAATTTGTCATTTTTCTTAAAAGATGTTTCACATTCTATTTTTTTTTTTCATTCTTTATAAATCTGTTTTGTTATTTCTTGGTCTCTAGTACTTTCACTAGCTTACCTGGCTTCCTCCTGCGCAATATTAATTGTTAAAGTTATTTTTTGTCTTTGACACTCTACGTCTCCTTTTCTAGTTGGTTAACTATATTTAAATTTTTGATCAAGCTCCATTTTTTTTTTCTCTTCTTTTTTTTTCAGCTTTTTATTTACAAATCTTAAGTATGGATGATTTTTTCAACATTGACCCTTGCAGAATTTTCTGTATTAAATTTTCCCCTCCTTACCACCCCCCCGTCCCCCAGATGTCATCTTAATACATGTTAAATACGTTAAATATATCTTAAATCCAATATATGTATACATATTTATACAGTTATCATCCTGCACAAGAAAAATCAGATCTAGAAAGGAAAACAAAAATGAAAGCAAACAATAACAGAAAGAGTGAAAATGCTATGTTGTGGTCCACACTCAGTTCCCATAGTCCTCACTCTGGGTGTAGCTGGTTCTTTTCATTACTGAACAGTTGGAATTGGTTTGAATTAACTCATTGCTGAAGAAAGCCATGTCCATCAGAATTGATCATCATGTAATCTTGTTGTGGCCATGTATAATGATCTGGTTCTGCTCATTTTACTTAGCATCGGTTTATGTAATTCTCTCCAGGCCTCTCTGAAATCATTCTCTTGGTCATTTCTTACAGAACAGTAATACTCCATAATTTTCATATACCATAATTTATTCAGCCATTCTCCAGTTGATAGGTATCCAATTCAGTTTCCAGTTTCTAACCACTACCAAAAGGGCTGCCACAAACGTTTTTGCACATGTGGGTCCCTTTTCCTTTTAAGATCTCTTTGTGATATAAGATTGATGAGTCCAAGGGTCTGCACAGTTTGATAACTTTTTGAGCATAATTCCAAATTGCTCTCCAGAATGGTTGGATCCATTGACAGTTCCACCAACAACAGTTATCCCACATCTTCTCCAACATTCGTCATTATCTTTTCCTGTCATCTTAGACAATCTGAGAGGTATGTAGTGGTATTTCAGTGTTGTCTTAATTTGCATTTCTCTGATCAATAGTGATTTGGAGCCCTTTTTCATATGAGTAGAAATAGTTTCAATTTCTTCATCTGAAAATTGTTTGTTCATATCCTTTGATAATTTATCAATTAAAAAATGGTTGGAATTCTATAAATTAGAGTCAGTTCTCTATATATTTTGGAAATGAGGCCTTTATCAGAACCTTTGAATGTAAAAATATTTTCCCAGTTTATTGTTTCCCTTCTAAATTTGTCTGCATTAATTTTGTTTGCACAAAAACTTTCTAACTTAATAGAATCAAAATTATCTATTTTGTGATCAGTAATGATCTCTAGTTCTTTGGTCACAAATTCCTTCCTCCTCCACAGGTCTGAGAGGTAAAGTATCCTATGTTCTTATAATTTATTTATAATATTCTTTGTGCCTAGATCATGAACCCATTTTGACCTTATATTGGTATATGGTGTTAAGTGTGGGTCAATGACTTGTTTTTGCCATACTAGTTTCCAATTTTCCCAGCAGTTTTTGTCAAATAGTGAATTCTTATCCCAAAAGGTAGGGTCTTTGGGTTTTTCAAACACTATATTGCTATAGCTATTGACTATTTTGTCCTGTGAACCTAACCTATTCCACTAATCAACTAGTCTATTTCTCAACCAGTCTCAAATGGTTTTGATGACCGCTGCTTTATAATATAGTTTTTGATCTCATACAGCTAGGCCTCCTTCATTTGATTGTTTTTTTCATTAGTTCCCTTGAAGTTCTTGGCCTTTTGTTTTTCCAGATGAATTTTTCTGTTATGTTTTCTAGGTCAATAAAATAGAATCTTGGGAGATTGATTGGTATAGCACTAAATAAGTAGATTAGTTTAGGTAGTATTGTCATCTTTCTTGTATTCGTTCAACTTTCAAGAGCATTTGATATTTTTCCAGTTGTTTAGATCTATCTTTATTTTGTGTAGAAATTGTTTTGTAGTTTTGTTCATATAGTTCCTGACTTTCCCTTGGCAGAGAGATTCCCAAATATTTTATACTATCAACAGTTATTTTAAATGGAATTTCTCTTTGTATCTCTTGCTGTTGAATTTTGCTAATGATGTATAAAAATG
The DNA here is from genome assembly GCF_902635505.1 of Sarcophilus harrisii. NCBI lineage: Eukaryota > Metazoa > Chordata > Mammalia > Dasyuromorphia > Dasyuridae > Sarcophilus > Sarcophilus harrisii. Next base: position 526,267,330 of record NC_045426.1, read on the forward strand.
CTGATGATTTATATGGATTTATTTTGTATCCAACAACTTTGCTAAAGTTGTGGCTTATTCCTCATAGCTTTTCAGTTGATTTTCTAGGGTTCTCTAAGTATACAATCATATCATCAGCAAAGAATAATAATTTGGGTTTTCCATTACCTACTCTAATTCCTTTAATCTCTTTTTCTCCTCTTATTGCCAAAGCTGGAATTTCTAATGCAATATTGAATAGTAATGGTGATAGTGGGCAACCTTGTTGCACCCCTGATCTTATTAGGAATGGTTCCAATTTATCCCCATTACTTATAATGCTTACTGATGGTTTTAAATAGATGCGACTGACTATTTAAAGGAAAAGTCCATTTATACTTATGCTTTTAAGTGTTTTTTAATAGGAATGGCGGTTGGATTTTATCAAATGCTTTTTCTACTTCTATTGAGATAATCATATAATTTTTGGTTGTTTGGTTATTGTTATAATCAGTTATGCTACTAGTTTTTCCTAATATTGAACCAGTCCTTCATTTCTGCTATAAATCCTACTTGGTCCTGGTGTATTGTCCTGGGGATGATTTTCTGAAATTTCTTTGCTAATATTTTATTTAAGATTTTTGAATCAATATTTATTAGGGAGGTGGTCTATAATTTTGTTTCTCTGTTTTCGTCCTACCTGTTTTCGGTATCAATACCATGTCTGTGTCATAAAAGGAATTTGGTAGGAATCTTTCATTCCCTATATAGTATAATATTAATTCCAGTTAATTGTTCTTTAAATATTTGGTAAAATTCACATGTAAATCCATCTGGTCCTGAGGATTTTTTCTTAGGGAGCTGATTAATAGCTTGTTCTATTTCTTTTTCTGACATAGGACAATTTAAACAATTTACTTCCTCCTCTGTTAATCTGGGCAATCTATGTTTTTGTAGGTATCCCTCCATTTCACTTATGTTATCAAATTTATTGGCATAAAGTTGGGCAAAGTACCTCTAATTATTGCTCTAATTTTCTCTTCATGGGTGGAAAGTTCTCCCTTTTTATTTTTGAGACTAACAATTTGATTTTCCTCTTTACTTTTTCTAAGCAAATTAACTAAAGGTTTATCTATTTTGTTAGTTTTTTTTTTATAAAACTAACTTTTACTTTTATTTATTAATTCAATAGTTTTTTTAGTCTCAATTTTATTGATCTCTATTTTTATTTTTAAAATTTCAAGTTTAGTACTTGGGGTTTTAAAATTTGCAACAGCAAATCTAATTTATTGATCTTCTCTTTCTCTATTTTATGGAAGTAAGAATCTAGAGATATAAAATTTACCTTTATTACTACTTTGGCTGCATCCCACAAATTTTGATATGTTTTCTCATTATTGTCATTCTCTTGGGTGAAATTATTAATTATGTTTATGATTTGCTGTTTCACCCATTCATTCTTTAGGATGAGATTGTGTAGTTTCCAATTACTTTTTGGTCTATTTTCCCCTTGCTTTTATTGAATGTATTTTTTATTGCATCGTGATCTGAAAAAAAATGCATTTACTATTTCTTACTTTCTGCATTTGATTTTGAGGTCTTTATGTCCTAATATATGGTCAATTTTTGTATAGGTTCAATAAACTGCCAAGAAGAAAATGTACTCTTTTCTATCTCCACTGAATTTTTTCCATAGATCTATCATACCTAACTTTTCTAGTATTCTATTTACCTATTTAACTTTTTATTTAATTTTTTGGTTTGATTTATCTAGTTCTGAGAGAGCAAGGTTGAGATCTCTCACTATTATAGTTTTGCTGGGTATTTCTTCTGGTAGCTCTCTTAACTTCTATACCACTTGGTCCATATATATTTTGTATTGATATTGCTTCATTATTTACGGTACCTTTTAGCAAGATATAGTTTCCTTCCTTATTTTTTAAAATTTGATCAATTTTTGCTTTCGTTTGATCTGAGACCAGGATGGGTATGTCTGGTTTTTTTTTTTTTTTTTTTTTTTTTACTTCACCTAAGCATAATAGATTCTGCTCCAGCCTTTTACCTCTACTCTGTGTATATCCCTCTACTTTAAATATTTCTTGTAAATAAGATATTGTAGGATTCTGGTTTTTATTCCAGTCTTCAATCAGCTTCTGCTTTATAGGAGAGTTCATCCCATTCACATTTATGGTCAAAACTACTAATTCTGTATTTCTTGCCATTTTATTATCCCCAGATTATACTTTTCTCTTTTCTTTTCTCCTTTCCCTCCTTTCCAGTATTTAAGTTATGAGCACCACTTGCCTCAAGCACCCCTCCCTTTTTAGAGTCTCTCCTCCTTGAGAGTCCCTCCTCCTTTTTTATACCTGTCTTCTACTTTTTCTGTTTTCCCTTCTATTTAGCCTACCCCTGCCCTTTTTCACCTTTCTTCTCTTGCTTTTCAATAAGGTGAGAGAAGTTTTTCTGTAAACCAAATATGTCTAATATTTTCTCTTTGAGCCAGATATGATGAGAGCAAGATTCACACAATGTTCACCCTTCTCCCTTCTTTCCTTCACATGTAATAAGTTTCCTTTGGCTCTTTGTGAGATGTGATTTCCCTCCTTTTACCTCCACTTTTCCCTTTTTCTGGTACAATCCTCTTTCTATTTCTAGTTCCTTTTTTATATTATAACAGTAAAATCAAACTATACCTGAATGCTCTATGTATATTAACAACAGAAATACAGTTCTCAAGAATTCTTCTTACTTTTTTATGCTTCTCTTGAGTCTTATATTTGGAGATCAAATTTTTTGTTTACCTCTAGTCTTTTCATCAGAAATAAATGGAATTCACATGTTTCATTGAATGCCCATTTTCTTCTCTGGAAGAAAATGCTCAGTTTAGCAGGGTAGTTTATTCATGGCTGCATTCCAAGTTCCTTTGCTTTTGGGAATATCAAATTCAGGTCTTTTGATCCTTTTTATGTATTAGGGAATCCAATGATTCCTGCAGATTTAGAAGTCTTGCAACAGTCATATCATTTCTCAGGGAATCCAGTGATTCCTGCAACAGTCTTATCATGTCTCAGAGAATCCAATGATTCCTGAGGGTTTTCAAGTCATACAACAATCTTTTCTTGTCTCAGGGATTCCAATGATTCCTGAGGGTTTTGAAGTCCTGCATCAGTCTCATTAACAATTTTTGATGTCCATGTGTCAATTGCCATAATTACCATGCTCTTTCAGTGGCCAGCACAATCTGCTCCATTCCTCTCCAGTGGACAAAGCAAGTACGATTCGTTCGCAGCCATCTGATTCCTTCTCCATCTGTAGAGATACAAGGAAACCCTCTCCCCGAAGCAGTTAACCTCTCTGGTCCCTTTCACCACTTTCTGGATCTCTTCATACCCCTGGCGATTATCTAATGATAGTGTAGTTCCTGCCACTGGACACTGCCCTTCCATTGGGTTATAAAACCTATCTGCCAAAGCCAGTGCATCTTTGTCAAAAATCAAGAGTTAATTGTATAAAGAGCTAAATTTAGAAGTTCTCTAGGGTTACGTATGGCTCCCCCTTTCTTTTAAACTTTTGGAAGAGCTATCTTTCTGGAGGTCTTTCAGATGGACCTTAGTCTCAGCACGATAGACCATGAGAATGGTCAAGAATAGAGTCTAGTTTCTTTATTCTGGCTCAGTCTTGATTTTACTACAGGACCCATGAGAGCCACCATGAGGCTGGTCAAAGATAGAATGTCTATCTTCCAGTCCTTCTTCACCCTTATATATCTTATTGTAATTCATCATTACGGCATACTGATTATGTGAGAACTTAGAGACCCATTACATCATCATACTACGTACTAAGTATATACATGAACTAGAGAATCATTCTCTTCATCAATTCCACTCAGTTAATAATTTGTTTTAAGTATACATCTCTGGAGTTCAGTCTCTCTACACTACAGTATGATTTTATGGTAAGGTTCTTTCTTCTTTGCTAGTTAATTTTTTTTTTTTTAAATAAGAAGTATTAGAGTAAACATCTCCAAAATTGGGGTGGGGGGTAGGTGGTCCAGGAGGGACATGATGGCTCTAGCTTCATTTCAGTTCTCCCCTCTGACTAAAAACCTCAAACCAAGAGCTCCTGCACCCTCCAGCAAGTCCCCTCAGTTTGCAGTGTCCTGTTATATTGACTCTGCAGTCAGGTGTGCTGGTTCTTTCTTGCCCAGGGCCACATCCTGTAGTACTGCTGCACTTGGCCTTCCTAATTAGTCTTGGTTTCCTCTGGATTCCACAACCTCTCAGAAAGGTGAAAATGTATATGATTCCTTCTGAACCTCCAGCCACACTCAGCTTGCCCCAGTTCTCCTTTCTTTGTGTTTCTGTGGATTGTGACTGGAAGTGTTTGCACTGGGGTTAATCCCAGCCCTAGGTCTTCCTTCTGATATTCTCAGGTTGTATCTGGAGAACCCTTGCTCTATCCCAAGTCTTCTAGATTTTTCCAGAGCCTGTGTTTGCCCTGAGGTGCAAATTAGTTATGTTTGTGTGGGAAATCTGGATTGCTTGAAATTTATCACCTTAACTCCTACATCTTTTCATAATCCTCCCAAGGGTATATTATTTAGGCTAAATAAAAGATTTTTGATATACCACCAATACCATTTGAGACAGCAGGAATTGTATATCCTTGATCTTATTTGATAATGATATAACTACATTCCATATTTTTAAAATTAACTTTTAACAATTCCATTTTTTCCATTTTCAGGAGCCTCTGTTCTATTAGATAAAAAAATGAAAATCTTTGAAACAAATTTACATAGTAAGAGTAAAAAAATGTGTTTCTCAGAGTTCTAGCTTTCCAAATTATTTTTTACATTTTAAAAAAAATCTTAAAAATAACTTGTTCTCTTTTTACTTCATTCTGCATGAGTTCACATGTCATAATGTCAATTATTTCCAAATTAGTGGAGGCATTCTTAATTTTTAGTTGTTTTTTCCTACAAAAACAAGGTGATATCAATGTTTTTTAACTTATGCATCTTTTTTTTTTTTTGGGGGGGGTCTTTTGGATATTGACCTAGTATTGGTGTAACTGGGTCAGAGAATATGAACACTTTAGTAACATAATTAAACCTGGCTCTGCATTTTGTGTGAATTGACTATACCAGTTTACAGCTAAGCTATCGTATCAGGGTATTGCTCTGTTTTCCTGCAGATTCTTTAGCAGGTCTTATTTTCCTTTTTTGTCAAATTTGCCAATGTAATGTTTGTGGGATAGATCTAGAGTTGTTTCAATATGTATTTCTTTAATTATTAGCAATTTAGAACATTTTAAAAAAAAGTGATTATGGATAGCTTGGTTTTTCTTCCTTAGAAAATTGCTTGTCCATATCCTTAGGCCATTTAATCAGTTGTGGAATGACATTTATTTTTATAGTTTGAATCATTTTCATGTATCTTTTGGAAATGATACACATATCCACACTTTGTTTCCCCTTTCCCCCATTTATCTAAAAAAGGCTCCTTTTTTTTTTTTAATTGTTACTGATGTTTAAATTTTTATATAATCAAAATCATCTTTTTTTGTATTGTACGATCCTTTATCTCTTGTTGGATCATGATCTCTTCCCCATTCATAGATTTGAAATATAATTTTTACTTTGCTCCCTCAAATTCTTTATGCCACTGTTAATGCTTAAAGATGTAAATTTGGTGCTTAGCATGATATATGGTAGGAGAATTTCTGTCAGATTGCTTTTCAGTTTTCTAAGCAGTTTTTGTCACATTGTGTCTTCTTATCTCTGTTGCTTGAGTTTTTAGACATATCAAATACTAGGCTACAAATTTCATTTTCTTATGTATGTTGTATATATGATCTATTTCACATCCTTTTTTAACTAATTAGAAATAATTTAGATGATGAATGCTTTTTTACCATAGTTTCAAAATCTGATACTTCTTGACTTTCTCTATTCTGACTTTTTTCTTTTTTCTTGATGTCCTTGACCTTTTTGTACTCCAGACATCATCTCATCTAGTTCTTTTTTTTTTTTTTTTTTGCCTCAACAATTATATTTTATTTTTTTTTCTTTTCTTTTTTTTTATTTAATAGCCTTTTATTTACAGGATATATACATGGGTAACTTTACAGCATTAACAATTGCCAAACCTCTTGTTCCAATTTTTCACCTCTTACCCCCCCACCCCCTCCCCTAAATGGCAGGATGACCAGTACATGTTAAATATATTAAAATATAACTTAGATACACAATAAGTATACACCAGACATCATCTCATCTAGTTCTATAAATTATTCCTTTGATGCTTATTGCATTGAATAAGCAAATTACATTGCTGTGTCATTTTAACTTGATTTAATCTGATTAGGAGAATTATTATTTCTCCAATTATTTGAATCTTAAATCTTTAAAATTTGTTTTTATGAATTGTTTTATATTTATATTTTTACAGTTTCATTTCACTGCCTATTCTTCATGCCTCTAATTTTCTCCTTTCTTATCTTTCCTGCTTCCATTAACTTCTATTAAGTTTAAGCTTATTATAATTCCTCTTAATGCTTGTCTTCTTTCTTAGATTATCTTTAATTTACTCTTTATTTTTTAATCTGTAATTGATTGAATGTTATCTAATTTTTTCCCTTCTTCTACCAATTAGATTGTAAGGTCCTTTCAAGCAAGTATCATTTTTTGGTTCTTTTGTTTCCCTTAACATAGAGCCTGGCACATAGGAGGTTCTTAATAACTATATGTAAATTTGATTGGTGTGTTCTGGTTCTCTCTCTCTCTCTCTCTCTCTCTCTCTTTCTTTCTCTCCCTCTCTCTCTCTTTCTCTCTCTGTGTGTGTATATGTATATATATATATATATATATATATATGTCTTGGTAGGGAGTCACTCATATATTTTATGCATTGAATAAGCTACTTAGAATTTCTCTTCCTTTTTCTGTATGCTGTGTTCTGTTTTGTGATACAATGGAACACTGATGGTTCATGTGAATTTTTTATATTCAGTAGTTTTTTCAGAATTATTGTTTCAATTAATTTTGATTTGATTCTAGGATTCTCCTGGTACACAATTATATTATTGCAAAAAAGTTTTTTTTTTGTTAAAATTTTCTCTATTTTTATTCCTTTAATCCACCCACCCTTTTGTCTTATTGTTACAACCAGAACTTTTAGCGGTATGTCAAATATATATTTATAATGGATGTGTGTGTGTGTGTATGTGTGTGGTGTGTGTAGTGTGTGTGTTGTGTGTGTGTTGTGTGTGTTGTGTGTGTGTGTGTGTGTGTGTGTGTGTGTTTTGACCTCTCATTTTTTTCAGAAAGGTTAAGAAAAGAAATTTTTATTCTACCAGTTTCTCAATTAAGCTTATTTAGAATGGTGACATTAGTGATTTTAATGGATCACCAGTATTTTTGTCACATTGGGCAATTGACTGTAATAATTCCCTATTTCTGATATAGTTTGTGGATTGAATTCTTGAGAATATTTTGAATTGTTTAGTAGCAGAATTTGTTTGCCTGTGAGTAAAATACAATGAGCTTTTGATATATAATTTTCAATACTTGGTTATATCTATTAGATATTTGTTTTACCACGATGCACAGTTCCTACCATTTTCTTGCCATAATTTCTACTTATCAGCGTGCTTCCTTTAATCAATGATAATCTGTTTCTAAATTGTCATCACAACCCCTGCTGTTTCTATAACTCCAACTAATCTCTGACTTTTAAACAAAAACACTTCTTTTTTTGGCTGAATTAATTTGGATGTTACTCAAGTAGAACCTTTTTCTTTTTAGTCTCATACTAAGCCATCTCAAAGACTTTGGGTATAGGAAAATAATTTTGTACTTTTAACAAAAACTAGTGTTATGTATCAGTTATAAGTTTTTACTCTTGCCCAGTGTTTTGATGTTTGCTTGTTAGTTGGTTGTTGTCCTTTTGCTATTAAAGAGGGTGGAAATGACATCCTTATATTAGAGTCAAGTTACAATGTATGTTAATGTGACTGATAAGACCATTGTGATCTCTCAGAATAGGTCTGACAGAAATAGTCCTTATCAATATTTTGGGTGGATTCTCCAACTTTGCATCTTGCATTTGTTTTCAGCTACTTCAGTTCTGGTTTCTTCATGGAGTACAGCACCTTCTCTGATGCCTGCATTTGTCATACAGTCTCCCATGTCATGCAATCAATCAATCAATTCTAAAGCTCTTAAAGACTTTGAGCGTGTCCCCATATAATTTTTTTTTTGTTCTCTTTTGTTTTGTGATGTGCACTTCTGATAATATTATCTATCATTTTTCCCCTTTTGGTGAGAAAATTGTAATTTTTATGTCTGTTATTGAATATAGGAACCATAGGAATTTGGTTCAATTAATATTTTACAGGTTATTGGGATATTTTCCAAATCTTTTATGCTGTATATCACAATTACATAACTGTAAATTATTTTAATTTTATTCTTCATATTGTCCTTTGATTCCAAGATGCCAGTAAATTTTCAACAGATGAAAGAAAAACTATCTACTAAATTGATTAATGCTTCATTTATCTTCCCTAGAGGAAGTGAAGGAAAACATCTTTCTTCATTGGTTCAATTTGTCCTCCAGATTCAAGCTTGAAGTTATCAAGCTCCATCTTTCCTTTATGTATGTTGAGATGTTTAAACTTAATGAATCCAAATAACATTGCCATTGCCAATAACAGTAACTTTATAATTTTTCTAGTCTTACTGTTATAGCCATCATTTTTAGACGTATATCAAATGATAGTTTTGATAGTGGATATACTTGCTTTTATTCCTAATCTTACTTGAAAACAAATGATAAAACAGTATTTTATTGTTCTTTCTCATCTCTGACTCATTTGATGCTTTCACTTTTTGTGTTTTTTTTTTTTCAACCCTTTGAAGTTCTGTACCTCACGTAATACTTTTTACTTAAACTCTTTTCTTTACCTTTAGTAAGGTTATTAAGATGTTTATCAGTATTTTTATTGTTTCATATGATGTGCTTTTTTAATATTGTGATAGGATCTATATTTTGTTATTGAGAGCTGACCAAATTACGTAGTAATATTTACAGTCTCCCAAGGATGTTGTAGAAGGTACTGGTCTGTTTCTGGTGTAAGATTCATCATGGCTTGTAGCCATAGCCTCTTTTGTTATTATTTATCCTGTGATTGGTTAAAGGGGTAGGGTAGGATGGTGGATTTGTTTTTATTTCATTGTTTGTTATTCCTAACATTGTCTTTGTCTTTTTTTTTTTATCTCAGTTCCAATGAAATCCTAATGATTTATGCTAATATATATGCTATAGCAATATGCTAACAGTTCGGTAACAACTTGAATTGTTTCAAAATATAGCCTTTTCATATATTTTTTTCTTTTATGAGCTCTTTCAATAGGCCACTTGTGTCTTTATATTTTCTCTCTTCAATCATCTAAAAACTTATTCAGTTATAGAATTAATAGCTTTTTCTCTCTTTGAATTTTATCACTTTCATTTGTCAATCTCATTTTAATATATGGTTGTCACAAACTTTTTTCTACTTAATTTTTTTAAATATAGGGTACATTTACATCTTTTTTTGATAAGCCACAAAATATGCTATCCAAAATTTATATTTCAAATCTTCTATTTTTTTTATTTTCTTATGCATATATAAATAGTTTTGGTGTAAATTCAGTGTTCCATGCAAAGTTGTTTTTAATCTTTAGTTTGTTAATAAAGAAAAAAACAGTACTAATCTCACTCAAAAACTCTCCAATGAAATAATAAAAATAAATGCTAGATTTTTGTTCAGTGTATATGAAAGTCATAAATGTAAATGGTTTTTTTCCTAGCATCAAGTGAAGTGCATTTTTCTAAATTTGCTTATTTTCTATGATGTATTTCTCTTTATATAAAATATATATTGACCATCGATTCATAGAATGTTGAGTAGAATTTCTTCTGTTGTAGTTTCTAATAGGATAAAAAATGGAAAGGAATTTTAAATTGTTATTTTAATGTGTCCCTGTAAAGTCTGGGCTAGCTCCCTGGAGGCCTCAGGAACAGCCGATGTCAGGACAAAAAAAAGTCCTTGGACTTTAGGGGGAGAAGTGAAGGAGATGGACAAAAGGCTCACCACCAACTTCTCTCCTCCTTGTCCTCCTTCGCCTCTCTCACCCTCTAATCCTTACCTACAATTCTCTTAACCCCAAACATTGAGCCAGCATTAAATGAGAGAAGAGAAATTCTAAATATATGCTAATAGAGTCATTGTCTAATAGGTAATTAGCCTTAAGTGCTCAGTTGTCTAACTTAAGTGCACCTATTCAGACTTTCAGCCCTTTACATATCCCTGTTCATAAGATCATAGAGTCATAGCCTTAGAGTTAGAAAGGATGGTAAAGTGCATCAACCTCCTCTTCATTGTACAGAAGAGGAAACTGAAATGTCAGTTGACATGTGTAGCATCACAGAGCTAGGCACTGTTTAAGCCATGATTTGTACTTAGTTCTTTCTGTTTCTAAGTCCATTGCCTTATGCAAAATACATTCATCAACAACATGATTTTTTAAAAACTAATTATTGAACATTTGGATGCATTGGCTATAGGTGGGTTGATTCTCTTTAGTGAGTCTTTAGAAGAACATACAAAGAAACATAGAAAGGTGAATTAAAATGAGAAAATATAATAAGCAATGGTTCTTCACCCTCTGCCATGTTCTTTCAGATTCTTTCCCCTTTTTTGTTTTTGTTCTTTTGAGAGTTTGGTGAAGAAACCTGTCATATTATCTGTTTTGAATCTGTATTCTCTGTGTTTAAACTGAGAGTACTGTTTTATATTACCTGAAAATTTTTTAGTTTTTACTTTTGCTGACCTGAAGGTATATTTTCTCCTCTCCCCATTACCCCTTTTAGATGAAGATAGTGAATTTAGACTGTAATTCAACTTGCGCTGTTGACTGATCTTTCATCACTCTAATTGGTAGATAGGATAATAATTCATGTAATAGATCAGTCATGATATTTTTCTAAGAGAAACCTATTAAAGATAAACATCTCTTGTGACAATTCATCTTTCAGCCATTTAGATTTCTGACTTTTTGCTGTCTCTTTTAGAGGTGAACAGATTAAGCTTTGACACATTTCTAGAAGTCCTGTTGTTTTCTATGGTATTTTCTTTTAGCTGCTTCATATCCCACCAGTTCGTATCCTTTTTATACAGTTTTTTCAATTTTCTTTAAATTGATATTTTATATCATTTATAGGAACATGGATACATTCTCTTATTCAATTTTAACATTATTGATTTTTTTTCTTTTTGCATAGAATAAATATACATAAATGTAAAAGTCTAACAATGTGAACATCTCATTTTCATTTTAATGAATTTCATTAACAGCAAATATATTGAAATTTAAATTTTTGTTCAGTTTCTTTGATATTGAAAATAGCAACATGTAGCAGCTTAAAGTGGAAACTTTTTTTTCAGTGTGGTTTTTTTTCCCAGACCATTTTAATACTTAAGTTAAGCATTAACTTTCTTTCATCTATTTCCTTTTATTATTTTTTTTCTGTAATGCCAATTAATTCCAACTTTGCCATTTAAATTTTGGATCACAATTTGATTCTTCTTCTTCTTTTTTTTTTTTTTTTTGGTGCATAAAATGAATTTTTATTGAAAATATCTAAAATTATAAGTTGTTTATAAAAATCAAAAAGAAAATACCAGGAAATGATGCTGAAATTTGCCTTCATTGAAATGAATTGGCTTTTCAAAGCACACACTGAAGGACTGCTAGTTTCTTTGCTTTCTTTATACCTCCTATTTTTTTTTTCTATTTTCATAGTTTATATCTGTAGCATAATGCTTAACTCTACTATATGCTTGTCAGTTGTATTTGTGAAGGATTAAAAAATTTCTTAAATATAAGTGTGCATTTTTGGGACTTCTTTGTGTAACATTTTACAAGACTGATAGAAGTGATGTATAAACACACTGCCTTAAATTTTTTTTTTCTTTTTTTATGTTGACAAACTCATACTTACACAGTTAAATTTTCCTAGTAATAGTAATTTTTAAGAAAATTGTCTTAAATTGTTAAGAATATGGGGTTCTGTTCATGGCTTTATTGACCAGAGATTTATTGAGCATAATAATATTTTTTACCATATAAACAAATATCCACATCACTGTCTTAAGTGAGCTGCTGGCTTCTTAAATATTTATATATTTTATGTTAGAGGTTCAGACTGACTAATCTAAAGGTATATCACCTATGTCTGCCTTGCTCTCTGGAGAAATAATGAATAGATGCTGTTATTAGTGTTTATTCTTTTCTTAATTTTTCTATTTCAATATGAGGTTCTAATGGGAGTTTTAAAAGACTTCTCATTGTGTTTAGTTTTTGAGGGCCACTAATTTAAGATTTAGTAAAATCTAAAAAGTATACTAAAATACTTTGGCTTGATAAAATGAAAAGTAAAAAATTTATTCTTCAGAGCAACTTGGATGTAACATGACTTTCACCTCACTGAGAGATGGTACCTCATGTCAAAAAATGCTAAAGCCTTAACTGTGAAGCATTATAGCACATGTTGGTCAGGTATACAGAGAATTGCAAGGTTATATAACTTCGTTTTGTAATAGTTTAATATTATATAAAAAGAGGGTTATAAATAGCTCTTGATACTCTAATGTGTTTGCATTCATAGTGCTTGAGGATTATTAACTTGTTTTTTTTATCAGGTTTGCTTGTGCTCTTTGAAGATGTTACCAAAAGGCAATTATTTATTACCAAATAAGCAGTGAGAGTAATAAGACAAATAAAAAAATATTCCCTACCCTCATGGTCCTGCAATGTATTTACATACACATAAAATAGCATATCTAATATAATGTTGTTAAGTAAGAGACATTCAATATATTGTGCAAGTTGAGAAAAAGGAAAGATCTCTTCTAGAATGTAGGAATTGGTAATTTTTAGAGGCAATTAATGTTTGAATCAGTCAATAGTAGTAACAATAAAAATTAATAGATAGCACTTATATAGTAGTTTGTTGTTTGTAAAGCACTTTACATAAATTATTTCATTTGGTCCTCACAGGAACTATGTGAAAAGTATTATTACTCTCATTTTATAGATGGGGAAACTAAAACCAAGATAGAATTAAGTGACTTGCCCATAGTTATAGTATTAATAAGCATCCATGATAAGATGTGAACTCTGATTCTCTTGATGTCAAGTCTTAATTTCTAAATTCTGTGCTAAACTGCCAACCATTTATTAAGTATCAACTCTGTGCTAAGCACTGGAGATAAATAAAAAATGAAGCAGTTCTTTTTCTCAAGGAACCTAGATTCTGTTCTTTTTATAAGAAGATAGAATTTCAAACAGAATGTTGGGTTGTTTTCATGTTCATTCATGTCCAACTCTTGAAGTTCCCCATTAACCATAGCATGGCATGCTCTCTCAAAGATCATCCAAGTTCATGTTCATTGTGTCTTTGACACTATCTATCCATCTCATCTTTTGCATCTTCTTTTAGCTTTGTTCTTCAGTGTTTCTTAACATCAGGGTCTTCTCCAGTGAGTTCTCATTTTGTGGCTGAAGTATTTAAGCTTTGGCTCCAATATTTGACCTTCCAATGCACAGTGTGAATTAATTGACTTATTTGATATCCATGCTGTCTAAGGGCCTCTCAAAAAACTACTTTTATGGATCTCAGTTTTCCTAATAATTCAACTCACAGTCATACATTGCTAGTAGAAAATAACATAATATTCCCTTCACAAATATGTGTGTGTGTGTGTGTGTGTGTGTGTGTGTAAAGGTGACATTTCTGCTTTTTAACATACTGTCCAGATTTGGCATAGCTTTAATCTTATTGCTTCAGTCACCATTTGCAATGATCTTTGGATCCACAAACATAAAATCTGACACTGCTTTATTTCTTCTCTCTCTATTTCCCAGAAAGTGGTGGTTTCTATTGCCAAATCTTAGCCTTTTTTTTTTTTTTTTTTTTGATGGAAGGTTCAAGTCAACTTTTACACTCACTCTGCTCTTTCACCCTCATCAACATCTTCTTAATTTTTGTTCATTTTCTTCCATTAGAGTGGTATCATCTGCATATGTGAGATTGTTGATATTTCTCATGGCAGCTAGCTTGGATTCTAGCTTTTTATCTGTCCAACTTAATATTTCTATGATGTATTCTTCATATAAATTAAATAAGAAAGATGACAATATGTTGTCTTATTGTGTTCCTTTTCCAGTCTTAAACTGATCATTTGTCCCGTGTTTCTTTCTCTTAAGTTTTGCTTTTTGGTCCTTATACTGGCTACTCAGAATGCAAGTAAGATAATCTTGTAATCACATTTTTTTTTGAGGAGTTGTCACATTTTGTTGTCATCTTACTCAAAGACTTTAGTGTAGTCAACGAGGCTATCTACTTCTGTAGATATTTTTCTGGAACTCTCTTACTTCCTCCATAATTCAGTCATTGTTGGCAATTTGGTACTAAATTCTTCTGGTATTTCAATATCTATTTTAAATATCTATTTCATGTTCTTTAATCATTTCTCATTGGGATCCTACTAAGTTTCTTTTTCCATATTTTCATGTGTTTGTCACACTAATAAGAGACAGTTTAGTGATTAGAAAGACTTAGAATTATTATTCTGCATATCAAATCCTCCCTCTTTGAATTCTATATGTACAATCAGTTGCCAGTCACTTAACCTCTCAGTGTCCTTGTCAGCTCTTCAATACTGTCTTTCATAGAATGTTGTTGAGTAATATGTGAAGACTGCGTATTTTAAAATCAGCTGGAGTCAGGAATTCAGGTTGGGGAAAATCGTCAATCTTTATTCTCAGTGAAGAAAGATTGGAGGTGGAAGAGAATGGGCAATAGCAATGTGTGCAGCTGAGTCAAGAAGCTAGCTAGACCAGCAGCCACACGACCAGCAGCTATGAGCATAGAATCCAGGCTCAATCTCTCCCAGCTTCTCTTCCTGTTTCTCTGCCTCCACCCACCAAAATCGTCATTTCCTATACAACACATCAGGACTTGCACAGAGAGTGGGCGGGGGCCATTCTTTATCTAATCATGTATATTAATAGGGTATAGTCCAATTACCATTTAGCCTCACTTGCTTGGGACTTCAGTGCATCAACTCAAGCCTCAGCCCAATACATCTCCCGCTTTCTTTTGTTTTAGAACACAGGTGGTCATGCCATCCTAGACTCCTCAGGGCGGTCAGAGCCCCCAAGGGGAGGTGATCACAGCCTCCCTGACTTCTCAGGAAAGGCAGTGAAAGCACTAAAAAGGAGATGATCACGCCCTCCCTGACATCTCAGGAAGGGAGATGAAAAGCACCAAAGGGAAGTGGGGGTTGCTAGTGGGTTTCTGGGCTGAAGGGTCTTATTATGCACAAACCCATCAGCATGGGCGGTATTACACAAGTACACAGCAATAATACAGAGGCTATTAGGGATGACCCTCCCCACAGTCAGTGCAGGTTCAATGTGGTGTAACAAACATGAATTATACATGCAAGTAGCGGAATAACAAACAATATAAATCAACATGGTGTTGGAAAAGATCACCAGAAGTCCTAGAAGGAGGGTATGTAAACAACAGTCACACATACGCCTTCTTCAGCAGCCAAGAGATAGTCCAAAACCAATCTATTGTCCATTGCTTCATGGGTCAGGGAATCCAATGATCCCCCTGAGTTTTTGAAGTCCTACAAAAGTCTTTTTATGTGTTAGGGAATCCAATGATTCCAGCAGATTTTGAAGTGTTGTAACAGTCTTATCATTTCTCAGAAAATTATTCCTGAGAGTTTTCAAGTCCTATGTCTCAGAGAATCCAATGATTCCTTATGGTTTTCAAGTCCTATATCTCAGAATCCAATGATTCCTGAGAGTTTTCAAGTCCTACAACAATCTTATCATGTCTCAGAGAATCCAATGATTCCTGAGGGTTTTGAAATCCAACAATCTTTGATGTCCATGAGTCAAACGCCATAACTGCCACGCTCTTTCAATGGTGAGCACAATCAGCAACAGAACCACCCGATATTTCATGGGTCTTCTCCTTTGTTTCAAGGGTCTGCTCCGTCTCTCTGCAATAGACAAGGCAAATACACCTCGTTGGCACCCATCTGATTCCTTCTCCACCTGTAGAGATACAAGCAAACCCTCTCCTCCAAGCAGTTAGCCTATCTGGTCCTTTCCATTCACCACTTTCTGGGTCTCTCCACATCACCTGGTGATTATCTAAAGATAGTGGAGCTGCTCGCACTGGAAACTGACCTTCCAGTGGGTTATAAAACCTGTCTGCCAGAGCCAGTGCATCTTTGTCAAAAATCAAGAAGTTAACAGTATAAAGGGCTAGATTTAGAAGTTCTCTAGGATTACCTGTGGCGCTCCCCCTTTCTTTTCTTTTTGGAGGAGCGTCTTAATATCTCTGTTTCTCCTCTCTACTATTGCCTGTCCTTGAGGATTAAAAGATATGCCAGTGGTGTGTAAAACTGTGTAAAATGAGGCATAGAGAACATTAATGACTAGAGAACCAATCACATCATGAATTCGTATCCATACGGCTTGCAAGTTATCTGACACAGGATTTGATCGAGGTCTTCTGTTATTTGATGCAGACTCTTAAACCTAACTTCAATCTATTCCTTTGATTCTCAGTTTGACATTCTTTCCCCTAACTCCTAATGATTCTCTGTGGAACCTCTAATGATTCTCTATGTATTCTCGTTGTGTTTAGAATTGAACATGTAACTTCAGAATGTGATCTAAGCAATTTTAATGATCCTGGACAATTCTAAGTTTCTTAGGGCAGTCTAAGAGTATGGTAGGTATTTGACTTCCTTAAAATACTGTTGTCTTCTTGTAATTACAATTATAATATTTTTAATCCACTAAAAATCTCAGTTCCTTTTCAGATCATTTGTTCTTTCACTAAGCATTCCTCATCTTCTACTTGTAAAGTTGATTTTTGAACCTAGAGGTATTTTTTTTTCTACTGAACCTTCTAGCTTGTAAAGAAATTGTTGTATCATGACTTTTAAATTAGTCTTATCTATGCCTTCCAACATAGTGTCATTGGCAAATTAAAAAAAAAAAAATCAACAACTGCTTTTATGCCTTTATTTAAGTCATTGATAAACATTTAAGTAGCAGAGCTTCCTGGAGTTCTGCTATACTAAAGACTTCCATATTGACTATTAATTTTGTTTTTTTTCCCCCAAATTATTCATTAACTTTCACATTCTTTTTAGTATCCAAATCTAATTTCATTTTTTTACACGAGAAAAATTTCTGAAATCTTGGCGAGTTATGTTAATAGCATTCTTCTGATCTATAGTCTGTTAAACTGTACAAAAAACCCAGTAAAGTTAGTCTGGCTTGACCTGTTCTTGGTAAAGACCTGCTCCCCTTATTGTGACCTGAAGTACCCAGGCGAGAGAAAAACAGGGCAGCCAAAATAATGAAGTTTTAAGAGCATTTATTGCTAGTTAGCGAATGAACCCCAACCCCAACACTGGAGGGGTCAGTAATGAGTGGCCTCAGGGCCATATATGTATAGAAAGAAGAGAGAGACATCAAAATGTTTCTTGATACATTTGTCATAATAAAGGAATTTCTATTCTAAACATGAGGCAAAAAAAAGTTAGCACTCTAAGGGGGTCATTCTCAGGCAGCAGCAAGTAGCATTTATTTAAGCTCATCAGGTTGTCACGGTCTCAAGACTGGGTTGTTAAAAATACCGTCTGCATTAAGGAGTGAAGAACTAGTAATAAATTTCTGACTACAAAAATTCAAGATTATGTTTCTCACGGTCCCATTTTGGAGTGCTCTTCCACTTCAGACCACCAAATTTTTCTCTAGATGTTCACAAATTGCTCCTGTAAAATTGTGTCCTAAAATTTTGTCAATATATCTGGCCTCTACTTTGTAGCCTTCATTCTGTATCTATTTTCATTCTTCATTCATATCTATTTTGAATGTTGGGATGTCTTATACCTCTTTCCAGGCTAGTCTGTGCTACTTCTTATCTGGGCTGCTCTGCTCCAAGGTGCTGGTTATTTTTTCTTCATTCTCAAAGACACTGGAGGTAAAAATTAAGCTGGTGAATTTCCACAGCTCACCCTCACCTGAAGCATAGTAGATTCTGTTCCAGCCTTTTATCTTTGATCTATATGTATCACCCTGCTTCAAGTGTGTTTCCTGTTTAAAAAAAACATATTGTAGGAGTCTGGCTTTTAATCCAGCTGCTATCTGCCTCCGCTTTATGGGGGAGTTTACCCCATTCACATTTATGGTTAAGATTACTAATTCTGTATTTTGTGCCATCTTGTTAACCCCAGATTATGCTTTTCTCTTTCTTTTTTCCCTTACCCCTCTCCCCAGTATTAAACTTATGAGCTCTACTTGCCTCATGCAGCCCTCTCTCTTTAGGATCCCTCTCTTCTCCTTAGATTCCCTCCCCTTTTCTTAAACCTTTTCCCTTTCCATTTCTGTAATCCCTTCTATGTATCCTACCCCTTCCCTTTTTGCTTTTCCCCTCCCACTTTTCAATGAAGTAGAAGTTTCTCTGTAAACCGAATATGTCTAATATTCTCTCTTTGACCCAGTTCTGATGAAAGTAAAATTCACACTATGATCATCCCCCTCCCTTCTTTCCCTCAGATATAATAGGTTTCCTTTGCCTTTTCATGAGATGTAGTTTCCCTCTTTTTACCTCCAATTTTCCCTTTTCCTGGTACAATTTTCTTTCCACTCTAGATCCTTTTTATATTATAACAGTAAACCAAATTATACATGCACTCTTTATATATACCCATAATAGAAATACAGTTCTCAAGAGTTCTTTTTACCTTTTCGTGCTTCTCTTGAGTCCTATAATTGAAGGTCAAACTTTGTTTAGCTCTGTTTTTTTCATCAGAAATATATGGAATTCACCTATTTCACTGAATGTCCATCTTCTTCTCTGGAAGAAAACACTCAGTTTAGCAGGGTAGTTTATTCTTGGCTGCATACCAAGTTCCTTTGCCTTTCCAAATATTATATTCCAGGCCCTTCGATCCTTTAATGTGGATGCTGTTAGATCCTGAGTGATCCTTATTGTGGATATTCGGTATTTGAATTGTTTTCTTTTAGCTGCTTGTAGTATTTTTTCCTTGGTCTGTTAGCTCTGGAATTGAGGCATGATATTTTTTGGAGTTTTAATTTTGGGATCTCTTTCTGTAGGTGATTGATGAATTCTTTCTATGTCTATTTTACCTTCTGTTTCTACGACATCTGGGCAGTTCTCTTTGATGATTTTCTGAAAAATAGTGTCTAGACGCTTTTTCTCATCATGTATTTCGGGGATTCCAATAATCTTTAGATTGTCTTAGATTGATTTATTTTTCCAGATCTGTTGTTTTTCCATTAGGTATTTTAAATTTTTTTCTATTTTGTCCTTTTGTTTGGTTTGCTTGGTTGATTCTTGTTTCCTTATTGAGTCATTCATTTCCATTTGTTCAATTCTGAATTTTAGTGTGTTATTTTCTTCATTTCTTTTCTTTTCTTTTCTTTTCTTTTTTTTACTTTTTATATTTGTCCAATTGAATTTTTGAATGAGTTGTATTGTTTTATGGAATTTTTTTTCTATTTCACAAAATTTGTTTTTTTAAGATGTTCATTTTTTTTTCTATTTCACAAATTCTGTTTTTTTTTCTGGGGGTTGTTTTCTTTTTCAAGTTTATCAAATTGATCTTTTAATGAGTTATGTGCATTTTCCATTTCACTATATTTTTGCGTTGTCTTTTCCACACTCTCTTACAAGGCTTTCATTTCCTTTCCCCATTTTTCCTCTACTTCTCTTTAAAGATCCTTTCTAAGTTCTTTTTGGAGAGCCTTGTGTGATGGGAACCATTTCACATTTCTTAAAGTCCATTTCTTTTTCCTGTGAATGAGCCCTTGAATATCTTTTTCTTTTGTTGGCTCTTCTATCTTTGAGGGACAAAATTATCATTGACGCAAGCATGAGTGGTAGACAGTGATAGGAAAAACAAAGAACATCAGCTTCAAGAAAGGAGACCTGCTGGAAATGGAAGTGCACGGAACAGGCACTTGCTGGTTAGGTAGTTGGAGTTTTTCATGATATGAAAGAGACTAAGCCCAAGCTAGAAAACTATTTAATTCAATGTTTTCCCCGTATTGCTCTCTCACTCCCTCCATTCTCCACTTCTCAAGAATGTAACAGTTTTTTGGAAAGAAATAGGGAAGTGAAAAAAAATCTCTTCCTCCCCTCTTCATATTCTCATTTTCTCTCTCTCTCTCTCTCTCTCTCTCTCTCTCTCTCTCTCTCTCTCTCTCTTCTCCCCCCGCTCCGCTATTCCTTTCCATTCGTAAACTCCATTGTGCTTATATTTCCAAATAGGTGAGAAGGAAATAGTGACAAGATTCAGTCCTTTAAAACCTGGGGTTCCTATTATATATCCTTATATATAACCCTTATATATCACATCCTTATATAACCCTTATATATCACAAATATGGCTCAGCATTATTAGAAAACTAGTTGTTTAGAAGTTTAGATTGTTTTTCAGTGAAAGATTTTATGTCTTCCTATAAAAGTTTACTGAATCATAACTATAGTATATCTGAGAGTCCATTGAATTTGAGATCTTTGTGTTTAATTTAGTTCAGTACTCATTCTTGCCTTTTTATCCTTCCAACCTCATGACCATATATCATTCCCAGATTTTCCACAGCATTTGTGAAATACATATTAATGCTTTTTCTAAAATTTTTGATATAGAGTTGAATAAGCAGGCCAGTTTGTGTTTGTTCTTTGCTCTTAGTGCATTAGTAGTCCATTTTTAAAATCTATAATGTTCTTGTTTGTCCTATTTATTTCTTTAGAATTCTTCATTGATAATTTATTACATTTATTCACACTTATCATATGCTTCTTCATTTTTTGTAACATGAATTTATTTTTAAAAAATATTGTGATATTACAATACTGGCAACCACATAGTATCAGTAGAAGAATATTGGCATTAAAGATAAGCCTTTGTTTCATGTCTGTCTCCTATATGTTTTCCTTCTCTTCCTCTTACTTGTATTACTTCATCTAGTTTTTATGTGCTTGATGTATAATTTTTATATATTGTATGTAATTATTTGTGTACATATTAGATAGATCCTATCTTTAGATCTTTCTGTCCTGCCTGCCTATACATCAAGCATGATGTAAGCTTATTAAGGTGAAGGATTAGATTTTTTTTCCCCTTCCTTTCTTTACCTTTTTTGTCTTAAAAAATGGACAGTGTATGTAGGGCTATTTCTAGTTGTGCTGATCTATATATTGTCACTGGATTTATATGGCACTGAAGGAGAAAATGAGCTGGTGATTTTTCAAAATCCACCCTCACTTAAATCCACCTCACTTGTATGTCATACCCCAGATGTCATGGTTGTCTTCGAGGACTTTGCCCATTTTGGACATTCAATAAATGTGGGTCGAATTAATTACTGTATTACCAGCACTGCTTAAATTCCCAGATGCAGTATGATCTGCTCACCTTCTTCCTTTTTTTTATACTAGAACAAACCCATTGAATAATTAGAGATTTGATATAAGAAGGTCTGTAGCATTCTGTGTTTTTATACTATATGTAAATATGATGTTATCTGCAAATAGAAGCTTCCCACATTTTTTTAAATTCCCTTTTTCATTTTCCATTTGTCCTAAGCATCTATCAAAACAGTCTATGACTAGCATACAGCCCTTAATTTATTTCATTTATATGGTTACAACCCTTTTTTAAATGACTCTTTTAATTGTTATTTTAGGTTACTTATAAAGTACATTTTACAGTTGATAAATGATACACTTTGTATCTGTAAATCATTTTTCTAATTGTAAAGATAAAGTCTATTAAGAATATTGATTACATAACACCCTTTCTTTTATGTCTTCATCTTAAATGCAATTGAGAAATGTGTGGATTTTATATATAATTAATGATATTTTATTTATTTTTAAAAAATAATAATGTCCATGATTTTTCTTTTCATATAATTTGATAGTATGTCAGTGCCCTCAAAAATTGAATTTCCTCCAGTGCAGTGCTTTTTTGTGTCTCTATGGTCTCATTTAGTTGCTCCTCTCATTTTCCCCCTTTTAATGCCATTCCTCAAGGAGCATACAAGAGTTCAAATGTGATACCTTTATTGTGATGGTTGAAGAGAATGACTTGTTTGTTAAATTTTGACAAATCTTTTCCTTTTTTTTTTTCCACTTCTGTTTCTTGTTTCAACATTAAATGCTTTTGAAGTGATTTTCCTTAGTCTCTTGCATTCTCTCGAATTATCCCACCATTTTTTTTTTTACTGTTTTATGAAATGCTATTACTTATAATCTTCCTCCTCTATGAAATACAAAAAAGAAATTTATATTCTAAATTAATATTATCTTTTGTTGTCAGTGTCTCTCTAATGGCAAAAGATTAAGAATTTGAGGCAGTTTCATGGCTCTTTTGTTTGGCACTTCATTGTGATAACCTTCCGTAGAATTAATTATGTGTGTGTATGTTTATTTATGTTTCCTCCCTCCTCCCTCCTTCCTTCTCTCCTTCTCTCTCTCCCTTTCCTCCCTCCCATCATTCATCCCATCATCTCTTCTTGCTTCCCTCTTTCCTTTCTTCCTTTTCTCCCTCTCTTTTTTTCTTTCTTTTTTCCTAGCTTTCAAATATAAATCAACTTGATTATTTCAAATTCATATCACATCGCATTTTTATTCTTTCAAATTTAGTATTGCCTACATTTTCAGTCATGGAATCAAAAAAACTCATTCAAGTCTTGCCTCTGGTATATATTAGTAGTAGAACCAGTGAAAATTTATATATCCTTACATTGCTCTCTGGCAACTTTAATAATATATATAAGTTTCCAGTCTGCCTCAGTGGAGGATGTTTCTATATCACAAGTTACATGCATTGAAGAAATCATGGTGCTAGATAACTTTCTTCACCAAAACATCCCATTGTATATAACCAACATATATAAGATTGATAAGATAGTGACATGCCTTAATCCCAAGCAAATTATCTAGCCATACTTCACCCATTACAGCAGGTTGATATATATAGAGAGTCAAGACTATTGATATTTGCTTAGGTGCCCAAATGTGAAATCATTGTGGACCCAGGTGTGATGAACTTTTTTAGACCCAGTTCATCTGCCATTTAAACAATAGATAGCTGCCACCTGAAACTGTTTTCTTGGTAGGACCTATACAAAGTTGAACTCTTTTGTCTTCATTCTCAACAACCAGTGGGCTGTGCTCTATGCCAAGGTGGAACAATGCAGTTGTTTTTAAATGGGGACACATGATTTGAATTAAATAAGAACGTTGTACTAATATATCTTGAGTTGCTGCAAGGTCTAATATTCTAAGAAAAAATGACCTCATGACTGTCCCATATAGAGTGGATATAAAATTCTTTACACTATGAACCTATCTGATTTTTTTTAAAGAAAAATACAAGTAATGCAGTACAAAACAATTTATAAGTATGATCTTTTTATCAACTATGCTATTAATAAAAATCATGTATTCATTAGCATTGTAGTAGTCTAAATTTGTACTCAAACATTTTCTTGTTTACTTATTGACTTATGTGTACATCAAGACCAGACAGAATCATAGAATTCTAAGAGACCTAACTTTAATGATCTAAAAACAAAACTCTTTTCTTTGCTATTAGCAATCCTTCAGTACCTAATTCCTCATTGTTTTGGAAACTAAAGAGTACCATGCTGCTACTTGAATTTTTTTTTTCATTCTGTTCTCTGTAGTCTTTGTCATATAACTTAATCATGGCTTTACATAAATATAAATTTAACACCTTCCAAAGATGGACAAATTTGCCTATTTGAGCTAATTTTATAAATAACCTTTCTATTGATTTTTTTTAATAAATATTTTTGGATTTATTCCTTTTATGAATGACATTTTTAGTTTTTTTCAGCTTGTGAAGTAGACTATAAATTACAGAGCCATCACTCTCCTCAGCATAAGCTGATCTTTGTCTTCTTGAGAGGTGAAGTTAGTTGGTATCACTTTTTTAGTTTTTGCTTCCATGCACAGAATTTCAGACATGGCAAAGGATATTATCAGCCATTTTTTACCTTCTAGATCTTAACAAGAATTTTATTAGGTGACAAGAAATTGTCTTACTTTTGCTTATAGACTTTTTATAAGAGAGAATTCCTTACCTTCCCCCCCCCTCCACCCCCGAGGCAAATTGGGTTAAGTGACTTATCCAGGGTCACACAAGCAGGCAGCATCAAGTGTCTGAGGTCAGTATCGAACTCAGGTCCTCCTGAATTCAAGACTGGTGCTCTATCCACTGTGCAACCTAGCTGCCCCATTTTAAAGCAGCCCTTTTCATTGTAGAGTAGTTTGAGATATGAGTTAAGTTTTTCTTTATATGTAATTTAATTCTGTCTCTACACAGTTTTCACCTTTTAAGTCTAGATATGCCCTCTGGACAGCTCTTCAGATCCTTGAATGTATCTCTCATTAAGTCTTCTGGCCATGAATACCTAGTATATTTAACCCATTCCTTTTATGTCAGGAGCTATAGCTCACATTTATTCTGTACTATATAATCTCCTGGCCATCATTATCCTTCTTAAAAGTGAGGACCTGAACTGAATATGACAACATAGATGTTTTCAGAGCAAAGCAGAGCATATAACAGGATTATTACTTTCCCAGCTCTGACTTAATGCCACTTACAATTGCATTAACTTGTTTGTGCTTTCATATCACATTATTGGCTTATATTGAGTTCCCAGATCACTAACCCTTCATGGAATTATTACTTCTAAAGGAAGCAAGGATTTGAGTATTTCTTCCCATATCCAATAGAATGTAAATGCCTTTTGGTTAGGGGTTGTACCAGTTTAATTTTTATATTTTCTTCATGTAGCATAATGCTTTGAACATAGTAGGTGCTTAATAATTATTTGTTGTTTGTTTGCTAAACTTTCTCCCTTGATATAAACTCCCTTAGATATTGGATCACTTTTTTTTTTCTCGTGTGTGTGTGTGTGTGTGTGTGTGTGTGTGTGTGTGTGTATGCACGTATAGGTTTTCCTACATATTTCTTACATGATGTTGAAAGAACAATTTAGAGCAGAAAGCTCTCTGGGGACATTTCCTAAAGGGATATTGTATGTCACATCCCCCATTGAGATGGTTAGTCAGACCTATCTTTGGTATATGGCTTTTGTTTTTTAGAAAAATATTCCTCTCATAACAACTTTGAATAACAAAATTAATGATGCTATTCTTTCTCCTTGTTCATATTGTTTTAGTTTAAAATAGCATTGATGGGTACTGTGGTAATAGGAATGATATAAATACATGGGCATTATTGAGTTTAAAATGAGCTATTGCCCATTATGAATAAAGTAATTCATGAAGAGTCACATTCAAATTACTTGAGAATAGAAGACTGACATGAAAGTCATGAAAAAATTAATTGTTGTATATTGAGAATTAAGTCTCTATCCATGCCAATTTGGTGCATAGGCTCTTTCAAGTGATTATTTTTCCCAAATGATTGTTAATGGAAAGAGTTAAAGCCTGATATCAACTTTATAATAACTTATGGTGGGGGGGATGACTCCACTGTATGGCATGTATAATATAACAGTAATTTAAAATTTCTTCATTACACTAAGAATATTCATGTGTTCTTTTCTAAAATGATTTAAATTGTGTGTGTGTGTGTGTGTGTGTGTGTGTGTGTGTGTGTACATACATATCTTGTCAAGTGATTTTAGGAATTCCGTTATAATTTTTTTTATTTTAACATATAGTTTGTAAAAGGTTGTACTGGAACCATTATGTAAAAAGACACCATATGAAATGTACTTGTGACTTACCATAAAACATTGAATATAACGAGCTGCATTTTAGACATCCTGGTCTGCTTAAGCCAAGAGTTTGAGTAAAAAGGTATAAAGTTCCAACTAGCTACCTGGAGGACTTCAGGATTAGTCAGAGTCAGGATTACTCAAAGTGCTTGGTCTTTGGGGGGAGAAGTGAAGGAGGCAGGCAAGCTGCAAGGCAGCAAGGCACATTAAAATGTTCAAGGGAAGAATGTCAGAATATTTTACACTTATTGCATCATGTTAGAGTTACCTTTTAAAAATGAAAAAACAAAATTGTCCAAAAGATGTATCCTGGATTCTGGAGTCCGGAGTCTCCAGCCTCTGTCCTCCTCTTCGTCCTGCAGCCAAGTGACCCTGACTTCTCTCCCCCAGCCCTCCAATCCTTGCCAATGATTACCTCACCACCAAGCATTCAGCAAGCCCAAATCAAGAAGAGAACTATCATCTAAATATATGCTTATAGAGACATTATCTTACATGGAATAGATAATTAGCCTTAAGTGCTCTATTGTCTGAATCTAGCACATCTTCTTCAGAATTTCAGCCCTCTACAAAAAAGGCATTGACTATTTATACCATAGCTAGCTTGCTTGCACCAAACGTGGATCAAGAGAACTGTAAATAACCTTGAATTTTGTTATTCATAGTCTCAGAATGTATTGTTTGAACTGTAGACACACCAAGTAAACATTGGTTTCCTTTCCCCCAAAATATAGATTTTCCTTTTTTTTTTCTTAATATTTTGTCCATTTTTAGAATTTGAGTTTTCATTTAAAAAAAAGGTTTAGCCTAAAGTATTGTTTTATCAAAAGAAGAGTAATTTGGAAAATGGGGAATATATGAAAAGAAACAAGAAAAACTGCATGAATGGAAATGGAAAGTGTTTTTTTTTCACTCTTGTCATGAAGCATTTAATTCTACATTTGGGGAAACAGCACCATTTACTATTAAGATAGTATATTATTAAAGTGGGTTTTATTATTGTTTCATTATTAAAATGTTCAAGGGAAGAATGTCAGAATGTTTTACACTTATTGCATCATGTTAGAGTTACTTTTTAAAAATGAAAAAAAAATTGTCCAAAAATCATAGCACATACTTATGTGTTTATGCATATTTATATCTTATATGTATGTGTGCCTATTTTCTAGGATTGTATAAGAATTCAGATGAAGTTGAACAATAACATCATATTCACAGATATTATTTTCATTTTTCAATGTTGTCTACAAGATATTGTAAGCAACTATGATATTCCTAGTAACTTTGTGGCATCAATGAATGTAGAACATTGAGTCTCTGGTTTGTATCAGGCTAATATTTTCATTGTTTCTTGCCTCCACCTTTTCCTGAATCGGTTTTTTAATCTTTCTGCATTTAAAAAGTAATTAAATATGGCTTGATATTAACTTGTAATTGAGGTGCTCTATTCAACTCTTTTAGGGCTATATGTGTAAGATGCATTCCCCAAAATTGCTTACAGTTTAACAAGTAGAGTGTCAAAAGCCCAGGCATAAGGCAAAATGTAATTGGAGAAGTATAATTGAACTGAAGTGTAAGGGTTTGGATTGAAGATCTTGGAGATATATAATATAATATCATGTAATATAATATAATGTAATGTAATGTAACGTAACATAATATAATGTAATATAATATAATATATATTTTTTTCTTTTGGACTTGGGATTTCTTTGGGATATGGGTCTGGTGATAAAGAAACACTCTTTCCTCATGCAGATCAGCAATTATTCTGTAGTTTATTTTCTTAAGAAATTTGCCTGAGACATTAAAGGGCTATGACTTGGTTTGGATAACACAATTAATATGTAGGAATCTTAAGTTTTCTGTGAGGTTTGCTCCTTGACTACTATGCCATGTTCTCTAATTAATAATATAATTTCATGACTGCAACATTTACTTGATGAATAAAGGAAAATGTATTCCATATCTTAGATTAGTGATTTCCAATACCTATTTTAAATCTAATTTTCATTAGTCTTAGAATTTGAGAGCTAGAAAGGGTTCAATATAAATGTGTAGTAGCCCTGTTTTTTATCCATCCTGTGGTTGAAGATATCCAATTCTGGGAAACTTGCAACCTCCTGAAAGGTAGCAATAGCAACAACAATTACTACAATTATTATTGTAATAAATAATTCACACAGAGTTTTAAGATTTTAAAAATAATTTAGACTAGTTATATTGTTTCACATCTCAAACTCAGAATGTTTTAAAAATATTGGGTCTTATTGATCTCACCTTTTCCAATGAATCTGCTCCCCTCAGACCTTCTCTGTAATTGTAGAGGGCAACACTGTTCTCCCAGGTGTGATTATAGACTCATTCTAAATAGATAGTTATATCTCTTACTTCCCCTCTCCCTGTAGTCAGTTTGCTACAAGGCCTGTTGATTTCATCTTTGTAATATCTCTCAAATACATTCCTTTCTTTCCTCTGCCACAGGCCCTCATTGCCTCACATCTATATTATTGCAATGATCTGCTGATGGGCCTTCCTGTCTCAGTTCTATCCCTATATCAATTCATCCTCTCTTCAGTCACACTAAAGTCTGACCATGTCACCTTTTCCATCCCACCCAACTATCCTTTTAATAAACTTAAGTGACTCCTTATTGCAGAGGTGGGAAATCTTTTCTCTACAAGGGCCTTTTGGATATTTTAAACATCATTTGAGAGCCATACAAAATTATCAACTTAAAGAACTCATGCAGTGGGAAGTCGTTGTACTTTCAGCTCATCCTCACTTTGTGATTGATGTAGCAAATGATTTTGCAGATCTTACACAGCTTGTGGCCAGGACATTCTTCACCCCTGCTCTGTTACTTCCAGGATCAAATATGAAATCAGTTTTATAAAGTTCAAAACCTTCACAATTTAATTTGCTCTCCCACTCCTGTCCTTTTCCAATCTTTTTATACCTTATACCCTACTAGATTCTCATCAGTTCAATTGACACTGGCATCCTTGCTGTTCTGTAAACCAGTATACTTAATCTCTGAGTCCCAAGCATTTTCACTGACTACCTTCCAAATGGAATGGTCTTTCTCTTCTTTATTCCTGGTTTCCTTCATGTCTCAACTAAAATCCTAACTTCTACAGAAGGAGAAGAGGAACATTTGGTCTGTGGGATATATAAGGCCCAGGAAATCAGGCAACCACTGGTGACGGTTGAAAGATAGATACGACAATCTCCCACTGCATGAGTTCTATAAGATGACAATTTTGTATGGCCCATAAATGATGTTATAAATATCCTGATGACCCTTGGGAGAAAAAAGGTTCCCTATCTGTGGTCTACAGGGTTTCACAACCCCTCTTAATTCTAATATTTCCATTCTTTTAATTATTTTCTATTTTTCCTTTATATGATATGTTGGCATGTTTTGGTTTGCTTATTATCTCCCCCATTAAATTATTTTATATTGAATTTATATTAAATTACCTTAAAGGTAAGCACTGTCTTTTTGCCTCTCTTTGTATCCCCAGTGCACATTTAGGGTTACTAAGCACAGTAGCTGCCATACAATAGGCACTTAATATTTTTTGACTGATTGACTGGCTTGATCCTCACCAGGACTGCATGACTTAAGGAAACTAAGACTGAAGGAGGTTAAATTAACTTACTCAGGACCACAACTAGTAAATATTTAGGTCATATGTTAAAACCAAGTCCCTGATACTAAAAGTTGGAATATAACATGTTCAGTTCTTTTAAAGCTTTCCAGAGTCTAACAATTCTGGTGTTATATTACATGTATCTAAATAAGAAAACTGAAAAGTAATTTGTAATACAAAAAAGAGAATCCAGATAAAGTGCTAAGAGAAAGTTTAGGCAAAAACGTTTTCCTATGGATTATAGCGGGAAGATTTATACATTAGAGACAATATGAGATGCTTCACTCCACTTTCCCTACTCTGTGTCTTTCCATCACATCTTTAGGTTAGATATAATTTTGATATTTCTTAGACTAGTGTTTGTAATATATTGAATTTCTTCCTAATGGGACTCCCGAAAGGATGTTCTTTTGTAATCTCTTTCACCTAGTAGATGCTTAATAAATATTTGTTGATTTAAAATCGAAAGATTTCATAATTTACAATCTTTTGAGAAAAATCCTTCATAATTTCACTTCAATTCATATCTTTCTCCCCAATTATTTTCAGATGGAACTATACTTTATGGGTAAGACCCCTTTAAAATGTTTTAAAAGTTCTTTTTTATTTTATTTTTTCCTCTCCATTCACATCTCTTCCTTGAAATGTCAGAACTCTTAGCACTGCATGCAGTTTTTAGAAGTGTATAGTAGATAATTTCATATTTTTGCAAGAAATCTCATAAAGTGAAAAAATAAAATTCTCTACTTTCCACCAGAATTTTTAAACCCTTTTCGCTAAAGCTTTCCTCTTAAATCTTTCTAGCCGTGATCTATGTCACTTAATGTATTAACAGTGTTTCCCATTTTGATGTCTTCAGCAAATTTTGCCACTTTCCTGGTACAGCCCTTTTTTAGGTCATTAGTAAACCTGTTGAAAAGCAATGACCTATCTATGACCCATTAGGTTTTCCACTAGTGATTTCTTTTCATTGTGACCCATTTCCATTTACAATGACCTGTTCTGTGAGCTGTTTAACCAATTTTCCATTCATTTTATACATACAATTCTTTTATTCTACATTCATAATATTTAGCTATACTTCATGTGCTGAGGAAACTGAGAACTGAGAACCTCCATTTTATAAATGATTTCCCTATGTTTAATTGTATCAGGACAAAATAGTATTTAATGCTTATTCCTAATTAGTTACAAGGACTCTCCATTTTATTATACTTGAGTATTTTCTTTCTATAGTGTTTTCTTCTTTACTTTTTTTTTTTTAAAGAAATTCTGTAGAATCAACAAAGGGGCTTATAGAACCAAGAATATTTTATCATAGTTTTTCTGTTTTATATTAGACTAAGTTAACTTCATGAAGCTAAATCACAGTGTTGTTTACATTATCCATTATTGAGTGAATTTTGCCAATTATGACAGTAAGATTTAAAATAAAACTTCCTTCATTTGGAAGATTCCAAATATAACAATTATTATGAATTAAAACATTTATTTCTTCAAAAAGTTAAATTGCAAACCATATTGAAAAGTGAATTAATTTTTTCCTTTACATTGAGATTATTTCTATACTTGGAATAAGAAAGCAATGTTCCTTCCTTAGGTATAGAGAATTGGTTGTCCGCTGGTCTTCCCATATCATTGCTTTTCATTGCTGATTATCACTCTTCTTCAATAAAACAAATAAATGATTTGTTTCCATTATGTACTTGTATATTTATTATTTCTGTTGTGGTACAGTTAACTCAACTGTTATTAAACCATTACTAAATGTGAAAGGAAGAGACTGAGAATGCTTGTTTATATAGGTTAAATTGTGTCTTTTATTATGTAATTAAAAAATTAATTTACTAGTTTCTTGCATCCAATTCTTTCTCTTCCTTACCCTTCAACTTTCTTTAATTTAGATGTCAAGCTATTTCAAGACTGTTATGTTTTTGTATCAACTACATCTTATATGGTCCTGGCATATATTGACTACTTGCTAAGTACTTATTTAGTGAAGAAATGGGGGCGGAATTTCTCTATCATTTTACACAGTAACTAGAGAAGGAAACACAATTTCTGAAGTGGACTGGTGAAATAAATTGCCCATGCATTAACTTTGTAGAAAGCAGTGCCAGGTTTTAGAAGGATTTGATTTAAAATGACCAAAGTATAATAAATTCTATGAGAAAAGAGCCTCAATAAAATCATTCTTTTTAGCATTCATCTATTAATACTTTTTGAAACAACATGCTAAATTTTTTTACATTTAGCATGTACTGCAACATCACATACACTTTCAAAATAGTGTTTTATTTCTTTTAAAAAGTAACAAGAATCCAAATTTAATAATGTGTTTCATTAAAAAATTTTTTTTCATTGTTTAATGTGTATGCTTTGTTTATAGATGATTAGATTCCTTCAGGCACACTCTGTGAGGAAAAAGAAAAAAATCTCTGTTGGTATGGATCTCACTAGGGAGAAAAGATGAAAAAAGGTGAAATAGCTTTCGAAGGGGAAAAATGGGGAAGTATTCAACCTATCAGTTCTAAGTTGTCCTCCTTAGTCAGGTGACAGTCAGCCTGAGAAGAGGCTAACAAAGGACATGTGGTCACACAACTAGTGATTGAAAGGCAAGTACTGAAAGTGAACTACCAGAAGGGAAGAAAAGCCAAGTGATCCTGATTGATGACTTAGTAGTGAAGCATGTGGCTCAGGCCATCTGTGACCCATATAAAGAGAACAGGATGCTCCACTGCCTCCAGGGTGCCAAGACTGGTTAAGCGACAAAAAGGGCAAAAGATGTTCTGATGAATGTGCAGAATTTTTTACTTAATTTAAATTAATCTAAAATTCAGTGACTGAGAGAAAATTTAGAATTTTTAGGTATTAAGCAAATTTCAAAGAATGGAGCTAAATTCGAAGTTTGAAGAAATCTCCTTGAAATGTTATCTGGCATAATTGTGAATGGAAGTCAACAAGTAACATTGAAAATCACCTTGAGAATCTGTTGAGGGGGGAGATATTTTAATTCTTAATGACAGTTTCTACTAAAGGTTTCCACTATCCAAATAAGTAGGAAGAAAATGAAATAAAATTTCCTTCACCTGTCTTTTTAAATTTAGTATTGTTGTTATTGTTTATTTAAAAAAAAATAATATCATGGAAACTTAATGGGGAAAAAAAAGGATGGAATTAAGGAATTGTTTGCTTTTTTATCCCTAACCAAGAAGCAAATAAATTGATAAATGCATGGATGTACAACTATATAAATGAATGAATGAATGTCTAAAAATATATATATAAATAATCTAAAAGAAGTAATTGTAAATGTTTATTGATTTGCCACAGAGCTGTTTAACCCGATTTATCTTTGAACATCATTGGTGGCATGCAGAATACCCTGGGAATCTATTAAGATCAAATTGTACATTAGCTATGGGTGAAATAACTATTCAAAATGAGAAACAATTCATGGTATAAATAAATAGAATAATAAATGAATACTAATCATCCGAGGAGAAAAAAAAAAAGTTCAAATACCATATAGTAAAACTTAGCATAGAACGGTAAGAATAGCATTAACTAATACTTTCAGAAGTGGTTAACAAGAATAAAGAGGCCTTCTTATAAGTTGTCAAGATAATAAGATATAGCAGAGAATAAGTAAATCCATTAATAAATGAGAAGTTAGGAAAATTAATGAAATTAATTTTAAAATGGTTATGCTACTGAAGTGATTTTTAAGATTGTACTTTAATAAGAAAAAAAAGGAAAGATATCTCAGATAAGGAAAGGAGCCAGTAAATATAAGTACATAAAATGTAAGTAAAATAATTCTTAGAAAAATGAATAAATACAAATTAACAGGGCTAGCAGAAATGGATCTTAGGGTGTTAAGGGAATTAGTTAATGAACTTCATGAATCACTTGCAATTATTTCTTAGAAATACTGGTAGATTAGGGAAAAAGTGAATGTGATAATAATCTTCATGTGTACAATTATGAAATAATCCTAGCAATTATATTACTATAAACCTAATTTCACTTAAAAAAATAACCTGATATGGACACCAAACTATTATTTGTCGGCCTTTTACATATAACCAATATATGCATTAAACACACACAAACACACACCTTTGTTGAAGTTGTGCAAATTTTTATTACGTTTACAAACTCCTATACAAAAAAATCTCAGTTTATTAAACAATGACATTCTCTTTAGAAAGGAAGTCTGTCTTTATTTTACAGAAAAACATTCACTATAGGTATCTTTTACTTAATTTCTCTGTTATATAACAGAAAAGATTTAAACAAATTTGGTTGCTTCTCTGCTCCAGGTTCACTTCTAGTTGAGAAAAGTATATCATCTAAAGCTGCTATAGCTGTTTTATATATGCATTTGAACTACCAACTATAAAATAATTAAACTGATTTTTGTTATATAGAAAGGTTTATAACATTATATCATGACTTGTGTGATCAGATGAACTGTGAATTGATTAAAGCATTTTTGAGTTATCTAAAATTTATCAATAATGATTGAAATTTAGATGGATTTTTAAATTTTATCGTACACTTCACAAATATTATCTCAAAAAATAACCTTTATAAGCCTGTTCTTAATAAGCCTATGTAATAGGAAAATTAAGGCAGTACAATTCCCTCAAAGCATCTCAGAATCAGAGAGGTTGTAACTTGTTTATGGTCAGACATAGCTGAGTGTAGTAGACAGCATTCAACACAGCTTTCTCTCTCTCTCTCTGTATGTGTGTGTGTGTGTATATATATATATATATAATGTCTGTATGAACCTACTCTTAAGCCGAATACATCGGGCCTATATATCTATAAATACAGATCTCTCTTCCTCTCCCTCTCCTCACTTGAAAGAAATTATAAATTGCTTCAAGAATACTTAGAAAATCCTTTAAAATAAAAATTCTTTGAAAAATAATCATTTCTAAGGTTTTTTTGTATTTTGAGAAGGACTTTGGACACTATTATGTTAAACTAAACATAGCAACTGCATCTCGTTGTATCAGCATTATCCGCTCACGTGAAGAGATCCATTCTACAGGTCTGAGTTAGGCCTTCAGCATCCACTGGCAGGTGGCTCCCGTATCACAACATGTGACAACATCAAAGAACAACATTATGTTGGGAAGTATATTTTGTCGTAAGAATTAAAAAAACAACAACAATGATTGTTGGAGAAGATAAGAAAATTATTTCAGCCAAGCAAATTATTTAAAAATATATGAAATGAAGCAACAAAAACCAGTGGATTTTTCTTAACCAATGACAATACAGACTAAATTTTGACTCATCATCCCAGTCTACTATATGCTAGTTATATGAAGTGGTAGAAATGGCATTCAAAAAGAGGAGACTACTGTCTCATTTGACAATTGAGCAATATTTAAAAAACATGAATACTTTGTTTCATGTGTCCTTATTTTGAGTTCAGA
Source organism: Sarcophilus harrisii (assembly GCF_902635505.1). Classification (NCBI taxonomy): domain Eukaryota; kingdom Metazoa; phylum Chordata; class Mammalia; order Dasyuromorphia; family Dasyuridae; genus Sarcophilus; species Sarcophilus harrisii. The sequence continues at coordinate 526,302,369 of NC_045426.1, forward strand.
GGGAGAATTTTTTTTAATGATATATGAAAAAAAGTAAGACACAAAATGTATGAAGGGAAAAAAAAAAACTCTCAAAGGAACATCAATGGCAATTTACCTGTCTATCCCTTGTAGAATCTTTAACATGATCTACATACTTATCTTAAGGGTATCCTTGATGAAAACACAGGAAGAAAATAGGCAGCTATTATCATATGATATTCTATAATAAAGTGCTTCTCTTAGTAGAATGAAAGCTTTTAGGATAGTATATGTTTTATTTTTGTATCTCCATAAATCTTAAATGTTTGTTCATAGTTACAATATTGATTGAAAAGATTGAATATTTGTCATTTAAAAAATTTAATTGGTAAAGTAAAATGTCTTTCCTTTTAAGATGTATCTTGAGAAGGAGTTTACTTATAAAGTATATGAGAACATACAATCTACTTGATAGATGCAACTATGCTAGACTTGTGTTTACTAATTCTGCAATTTCCCCCAACCTCCTTTTGTGAATTCTTTGAGACTTAGACCCAGTAGTGGCAGTGCTAAATCAAAAGGTATGCAGTTTTATAACCCTTTGAGCATAGTTCCAAATTCTCTGCAGAATCTTTGGATCAATTCACAACTCCATCAACAATGCAATAATATTTCAGTTTTTGAACATCCTCTCCAACATTGATAATTATCTTTTCTTGTTATCTTAGCCAATCTCATAGGTCTGGGGTGGTACCTCAGAGTTGTTTTAATTTGCATTTTTTAATAGTGATTTAGAATATTTTTTCTGTAGCTGTGGATGGCTTTAATTTCTTCATCTGAGATTATGTTCATATCCTTTGACCACTTATCAACAGGAGAATGATGTGTATTCTTAAAAAATTAAGTCATTTCTCTATGTATTTTAGAAATGAGGACTTTATCAGAAACAGCTATTGAGTTCTTATCCCAGAAGCTGTAGTCTTTGTGTTTCTCAAACAGTAGACTAGTATAGTAATTGATTATTGTGCCTTGTATACCTAATGTATTCCTCTGATCTATCATCCTGTTTCTTAGCCAATACCCCCTTTTAACTTGAATATTCTGATGCTTTTTGGCTGAAAATGGAGAACATACTAGTCATAACTAGTGCTATGTGAATTGAAAGGTATATAATAAATGTACAGTTAGAAAAACAAGTGATCTTGTATTGTACTCAATGAAGCAAAGGAGTGTAATAGCTGAGTGTTGTACTAGTACCATCAGAATATTAAAAGTACCTAAAGGAAGGTTTACATCAAGTTCTATGGAGTCTTTCTGAAGGAATTTATAGGACAGGGATAAGAAAAACTGGAAGAGAAAGCATGGGCAGATTATGATCTTTTCACCTACAATGCTTATATCATGGATACATTTAAACATTTCTTACAATCCTTTTAGTTTTCTCATTTTCTTGCCACACATAAATAGAAATAACTCCTCTGGAATTTTTAAGGTCCTTGCTAGCCCTAAAATTCTTCTAAAATACTTCTGTGACCCTTTAGTACATTGGATCTGAAGTTGGAGAACCTGTGGTTCAGTCTCAGCTCTGCAATTTTTAATGGCTGTGTGACTGGGGAATTTTTAATCACCTTTCTTTTCCTCAACATTCTCATCTCTAATATGAGGATAATAATACTATATTAATGCTGTACCTCACAGGGTTCTCTTAAGGGAAGTACTTTATAAATAGTAAATCATACTTATTTAGTTTGTGGCATATGTTAGGTGATTAATAAGTAAATTTAGGAGGGAAATCATGTCTCATTGATAGTGTTTCTGTTTTATCCCATGCCTGATGCGATTTATATTATACAATATAATTAATGTGATTTATATTATAATATATTATGAAATATATAAAATATTTAAATTAAAAATGTATATTGTAAGATATTATGAAATGGAGACCTAATTGACAGGACTTTGGATTTAGAATTTAAAATTCATGCTTCAAATTCTTCCTTTGCCCCTTACTATCTATGTGAACTTGAGTTATCCCTTCTGGGGTTTGTTTTCTTCATTTTAAAAATGAAGTTCTTAGACTAGATTATCTGTAAAGTCTTCTAAACCTTTAGATCTTATTTAAGAGTATTATTCCAAAGACTCTTCATAAGAATATTAAAGTATTCTATGACACAAAAATCATTAAATGGCTCTATAGTAGAACAAATAGTGATTTTTTTTTTTTTTTTTTGAGTAGTTTTGAATAAGGAGTTTCAAGAATGTGGATTTTTCACTTCTGAGGAAAACATTGTTGAGTGGAAAGAGTAGAAGCAGACACTGTTGTATTTCAGGCAAAAAGGTTTTGAGGGTTTTGTGAAGATGTTATGTGGGTGGATTGAAAGTTATAGACTAATCAGACTTAGAATGATTGCTCGTCGGAAGTGGGGAGAGGGAAGAGTTTTACTTCAAGGTTGCATATCTCATTAGGTGGCAGATCTGCCTCATAGATCAGAACTGAAAAAGGACTGAAATAAGGGAGTCCAGTGATATTATGTTGATTACAAAGATGTGTTGGAAAAAGAAAAAAACAAAAGAGAGTTTATTCCATTTTCTGTTTGTTTTATTTTGGTTTTTTGTTAATTGTAATTTTACACTTTAAATGAAAAATATTTTAGCATATATTTAAATATTCTTATTTTTTTAGGGGAAAGCATTTAACATCCCCTAATTTTGTTATTTTCTTTCCTTGTCTTTGATTTCATTTGTTGTTAACTTGTAAAATCTTAATCATCATTTTCCATTTTACCGCCTTCAAATCATCCAAGTCCTTTACTTGGAAAACCATCCATCATTTAGGAAAAAATAATAACTAAAGCCTGAAGACTTTACTCCTGTCTTTTATTGTAATACCAGAGAAACTAAAGCAAGATAGAGATTAAAGAATATTTAATAGTTTATTAGAAAGGGAGTGTTTTACTGGAACCAAATGGATCCATGGTTTGGTCCCAGGGCTGAATGAGACTATAGTCTCTAAGAATCCAACTAACAATGTGAGTTCTCAATGACATATATACATGTGGCTCCACTACAGGGAGTAGACAGAGGCAGGGTCAGGGTCAGAGTGCTAAGAGTGGGAAAGGCCTATCAATCTGGTTCTGACAGGATGGGGGGAGGCATCTTGATAAGACAGTATCTGATATTCTGATAGGTTGGGATAGAGAGAGGCATTCTGATATTCCAAAATATAAGATCTTTTATCCTTATCAAGTATTCTGATGATTAAGAGGGAGGGGTGGTTTTGCAGGATTGAGCAGAGCAATTGAGACAGAACAATTAAGGGAAACTGAGGCAGGACAATTTAGGGAAACTTAAGTCAGGATAATTAGGAAACTTGAGTCAGGACAAGAAAAGAGAACTGTGGTGCAACATTGCACACACTCTCTCTTTTGAATATTCAAATCATTGAATTACCTTCCTCTAGATAGGTCTTAGCATCATAATTTTGACCAGCTCTGTGTAAAGCAAATAAACCAAAATAAAACTAGAAAAACGCAAGGACTTATGGAAGGACAAGTCTCTCCCTGATTAGCCCAGAGATAATCAGCAGTACAAAGGCTCTCTGTTGCTAATATGTCAGGTCCTGTGCAGTTACAGTGCAAATCAGCCAGAGAATCCAATTTGATATGGACAGTTCACTGTGAGTTAGGTCTGTGGTCACTGTGTCATTTAACTCAGCCTTTTCTTATATAGGGAGTAGCAGTACTCGGGACAGACAGTTGTGCTGCCCATTCTAAGAGGGGCACCTCAAGTCTCTCAGGGACTCCAAAAAGAGGAAAAAGTGGAGTCTGAAGTAGCTCCACCTGGTCCCTTCTCAATAGAACAGGAGCTACTACTAGGATCCAGATTTCTGAGCAGATTATGCACAGTTAGACCAAGGCAGGCAATCCACAAACTTTTAGAGGCCTGATACCAAACTGCAAGGTCCTTTTAGAATGATGAAATACTAATTAAAGAACTAGGATTACAGGAGTGGGAGTGGAGAAACAGATCAAAGAGATTTTCAGTCCCAAGACAGGTGTCTCATTTCTGGTTGTTTCTAAAAACTAATCCCAAAAATTGAGTCTGTTGGGGCAATTCCAACAGGATAAGGGATTTCAAAGTTAAAGCATAACCAGCAAATCATAATCCAGTAAACTTAAGCAAAGAGTAAAAATGAAAAGGACTGTTTAAAGGATTTCTAAAAAAATACACCAGTTTCCCCAATTCTTATCTCTTCCTCCCTTTTTTTCTCACAGAAATGAATTATCATACAACCATTTCACATATAAATCCCAAAAATGAACAAAATTCCTATACATAACAGATCAGTACAGTAAGTTTCCTAAAAATTCTTCAAATACATAGCAATAGTTACAGTTTTAACAAATCCCAAATTTTAAATACTCAGTAATAGATGACCCAATCAGAATTCCCAAATTCCCCATGTCAGTCCAAAGTACACTAGGAGCAGGGAGATGATCTCTCAAAAACTACTTCAGGTTGGGCACTGGTGGAGACTCTCAGTTCATGCATACGATATGGGTGGTATGGTGTGCTGGCATTCAAAGCTGATCTAGGTCTCAGAAGCAAGTAAATAATCTATAATTTGACCAAAATTTAAAACAAAAAAACCACAAATTTAACAAATAAAGTTTAGAACAGTCTGAGATAGAAACTGGTCCACAATGACTGCTACAAAATGTGGAGAGGCCAAAATAGATTGGCCAGCAGTTTCCCATGTGAAGAGATGCTTGTCTCACAGGTAAAAGGCTGTCAGCTATAGTCCCAAATAAATAGCAGTTAGGTCTCACTTTGCTAATTGTTCTCTCATTATTTAGAAACTTTTTTTTTTTTTAATACTTGAATATCATAGACACAATATCCAGTAATAGATAGATGACCTGACTAAATACTTATTTACCCAAGTATTTAGGATATAATGATTACATAACCAGGGTGGAAATAGCAAGGTATGACATAATGGAATTACATTAACAGTTTCTATTGACCATTGCTGTGATCATAGAAATCAGTCACAGGAGGAAAAAATGCAGGGACATAACTGTAACATAACATAAGCAGTTAAAACTTAACTTTCTGCAAAACAGGATAAAATAGCTTTAATTCATTTTTTACTCAGTTAATTGTCCTACTAACTGTCAGAGGGTGGAATTTCAAAACTCCCAAATAGCATTAAGTATAAGCCGAAGAAATTTTTACTTCTAATAACAAATGCCATTAACCAAAGTTTCAGATAAATCCTAAACAGATATTTACCATAACCTTATATTTATAACAATAAGAATTTCTCAGTAAGTTTACTTCTTTCATATCTAAGTAGAGGTTTCATATGTGAACATTATACATACAAATCAGTTTTCTTTAAAATACCCAATACATAGACAAATATTCCAAATTGCATATTGTCCATAACAGAAACATTTTCAAAAGGACAAAAATGAAAAAAAAAAAAAGCTATTATTTTCAGAGGCTCTTTAAATAACCTCAGGATGACCCAAAACAATCAATTAAAACTTTGAGTATCCTATACAGAATATCCTAGTATCACATAAAAGAATCTAAGAGGTTCTTAAAAAATATTCAACTTTTAGAAATAGCTCCCCCCCCAAATTATAAATCATATTTATGACCATATTCCTTAACCAAAGAAACTATTATGTATCAAAAGAAACAAATATTCTCAGTCAATTAACTTAAAAGTGGGCCTGTCTCTTGAAATCATTTGCCAAAACCAAGCCTCTGCAGAAAGTGTCTTTAACACACTTAGTATAGGAGATTGCCTGAGATTCCATGTGGCTACCCTTCCCCCAACTCCACCTCCAAAGAGGCAGGGGGGAGGAAAGTTGAGCCCATTGCTCCCTACCCCACCCAACTTCTTTTTCTTCTCCCAAATACTTTCCCAATAATTTCTCCTACTCCCTAAAATCATCCAAACCTTTAATTGCTTCTATAAATCAATCCTTAATAAATCACCTTTATTCACATGTCCAGCAGAACTGGATTCAAAGCATAACTTACAATGTTATAATATAATATAACAAATTACCCAATGTGTTTCAGAAGGTAACATGTATTTACCTAATTAGAGATATGTGACCCCTTTCAGGCAAGTTAACCGAACTTCTCTTTAACAAGCCATTGTTCTTATCTTATACTAAAAGATAACCAAATCTAGCCTGCTTAGGTAGCAGTAAAATTATTTCCTACAATTTTAAAACTGCCCAAAAGAATACTCGGAACAAATCTGTCATGCAAAGGCAGTAGTAAAATTATTTCCCACAATTTCAAAATGATTCTAAAATTTCTAATCAAATGTTTTCTCCAGCCTGAATTCCAAAGCAGTTAGCATAAACTCCTTTGTGTTCCAGAGGCTTTATCAGCCTAGCCCAGTCTAGGCCAGGCTTGACTTTGAATCAGGTAAGGTTTTATTGCTCTTTCCCTTGAAATCCTACTAACTGGCTTTGAAAACTGCTTTAAAGGAAAAAAAAAAACAATAAGTCAGTTTAAAATACTTACAAATTAGTGCAACAAGTTAAAAGTTTAAAATCACAAGCAAATTTTATACTAAGTACAGTTGCAACATTGAAATAATTAATTCCCAAATTTCTTAATTATTGTTCTTAAAACTTTAGCAGAGCTCTTAACTAACAGAACAGACAGACAAGTTACACAGATCATACAACCCAGATCACACAGTCATAGACTACATAGTTACATTAAACAAAACATTTAACACATATAACCAGATAGTTCCCAAAAAGGTGCTCAGACTCAGATCAGACATGATGTGTCTTAGAAGACAGCCAAACCAGATGGTATTATCCAGCATCCTGTTGATAGCCTTCTCAGAGTTTAATTCCTGTCAGCATTTTATCATTCTGAGAATCTAGATGCTAGCACAGACAGACAGAACAGAACAGGTAAACAGATCAGATTATGTCCTAAAATAGACATCCAGACTTACTTTCCAGTGGCTGAAAAGGAGTGGCCACCATTGGGCTTCAGGCATGGTTGTGGCTGGAAACTGATCATTTCCGGGGCCTCTGGAAAAAAAAATCCAGAGAGCCAACCTGTCTAGGACAAGAACTTATTTAGATCTCCAGCCACACTGAGGCCCAAGGCAGAGACCCGAAGTTCCCTAATCTCTAATCATACTCTCACTTTCTAAACCCAAAGTTCCCTAATCTGTAATTCTGCTCTCACTTTCTGCTATCTTGGTGGGACCTCCAAAATGTAATGCCAGTCAAACTGAGGCAAGATAGAGGTTAGAGAGTATTTAATATTTTATTTGAAAGGGAGAAATTTATTGGAACCATATGGATCTATGGTTTGGTCCCAGGGTTGAATGATACTATCATCTCCAAGAATCCAGCAAACTGTGAATTTTCAATGACAAATATACACATGGCTCAGACTCACGGTAAACTGAGACAGGGGCAGAGTCAGAGTGCTGAGAGCAGGAATAGGACTCTGCCAGAGTTAATTTACATTGCTGTCCATGAAGTTGGAAAGAAAAGTTTTACTACACAAAAAATGTTACATTAAAAAAAGTTCCTCCCTACCCTTACAGGCACAATGGTAGATAAGGAATGGAGCCCTCCAAAGCAATGGTCTGTGTGGGGTGACCTGATTCTCAGGTGTGTTGAGGAGAGACAAGTGAAAAGAACCCAAGTGCGTATCCCCACAATAGGATAGGGGGGGATCCCGTGTAAATAATTGGGGAATTCTGTACCCAGAAATTGAATACCTTCAGAGTGGGGACAGGAAGGGGAAAGCTGCAGAAGATTGAAATGCATTTAAGGGAGAGGAAAAAAATTACTGGGGGAATGTAGACCGTCTATTGAATATTGGAAAATGTCTCTCCTTTTTTTGTTTTTTTGATTTTATATTTTTGGAAATTATTTTTAAGGTAATATTTTTTTTTCCCTTTGGAAAAAAGAAATCTCTCCCCCATCCCTCCCCCCCCCTCAACCCAACCTACAGTCTGTGGAATTGCCACTATCTAATTTTTCTATTGTTTTTCTAAGAGGTAGATTTTTAAAAAATCAAAATGGGTTTTCTAAGAGGGCCACTGGAGGGTGTGGGGGGAGGGGCATTTGTCCAAAGGGAGTTCCCTCAGGATGAGGCAAGCCTGAGAGGGGGAGGGGTTCCCTTCAGCTCCCAGGTACAGGTCCCTGTACCACCTCCTCTACCCACAGAGCAAAATGATTCCTTAAGAAAGGGGTTATTTGAGGGCAGGGGGATTGAGGGAATTTCAAAGAAATTTCTCTTCCCCTCTTTCCTCCTTTTGGGATGAGTGAATGGTAGGTGAGAGGTCAACCCCCAATCTCAGCCCCACCAAAATTTCTCCTCCCTCTGCTAATCCCTCTTTTAAAGCAAGAGGGAGACAGGTTGAAGAACTGGAGGTGAGAATAAGGTAGGGCTCCAGAGCAAGTAAGGATGTGGTAGTGGTGATGTGCATTGGTATTTTTGCACCATTTTTTCTTATTTTTTCTATAATATGGCCTGGTGTACATGTATATATTAGTCATTAAAATAAAAATTGTTGATTTATTAACAACTATCTCTTGCACTTTACCAATAATATTTGATTTTATGAATTTATAGACTAATTTAGTAAATTGTATTTTGGCAAAAAAAAATTTAGAGGTCAGTAAAAAGTATTTCCTGTGATATGGATTCTGTATATTTATTAGCTCATATATTACATCCTCCAAATTGCATGAAAAACCATATACATTTTGAAAAGGAATTTATATTTAATAAATGTTTATAAGTATTTTCATAAACTCAGTTTATAACGGTGTTGGCTTCAGATGATTGATTACTCAAATGTTGCCTTTCCTCAAATATAGATCGTACAGTTGTCTCTAGGAGTTATTTATACTTCCTACTATTTATGATCTGCAAGGCAGCTTAGTTATTAACATTAGTTATAGCTATTTCTGGTGATATTTATCTGAACTACAAGTTTTTGACACATTTCTTTTTTTTTTTATCAAGCAAAGTATATATACAACTATAAAAATATTGTCTGATATTAAAAAAGTGTGTGTGTGTGTGTGTGTGTGTGTATGTGTGTTCCAGCTCTTATTTTCCAAATTTAAAATTCTTCAAAGTTAGTATAGTACAGATTTTATTGAAGAACTTTTTGGGCATGCAAATTAAATTTCACTCAGTTTATATTTATCATATAAATGAGATTACGTTTGTAAAAAGTGTTTAGCACAGTCCATGGCACATTGTATGTTCTCTCTTATTCCCATCTCTTTTCCTACTTTTATGCCTTTGAATCGTTAAAATGACAAATAATAGTTATCTTAAGAAATTGGAATTTTCAAAAGAATGAAGGTTGACACTACATAGAATTCCCAATTCCTCTATTTTTGTCCACCTGCATTTTTGATTTCCTTCACAGGTTAATTGTACATTATGTCAAGGTCTGATTCTTAAATTGTTCAGCAAAATAATTGTATGGACATGTATACATATATTGTATTTAACATATACTTTAACATATTTAACATGTATTGATCTACCTGCCATCTGGGAGAGTGGGTGGGGGGAAGGAGGGGAAAAATTGGAACAAAAGGTTTTGCAATTGTCAATGCTGAAAAATTACTCATGCATTTATCTTGTAAATAAAAAAATTTAAAAAAAGATTGAAGTTTGAGTATGTAGACTTTTTGTCATTGATAAAACTCAGCCACTCAAGTCAGATTAAGAAAAAAGGTTTTCATTCTTTCCAAATATCACATCTTCATTTCCCATTCCTCCTCACCTCTTCTACAGGATGCTGCAGCTCCTGTGTATGTATGTCTTGCACAGTCAACCAGCCTACTACTTAGACTTATTTCCTCCATTTATACCCATTTATTATTTTTGGTTTTCAGCCAAATAGGGTCTTAATGATGGCTTTTTCTGTATTGCTTTAGTTTTGGAGTTATGAGTATTTCTATTCCATTGGATCCAGACTAATAAAGAGTTACGGATTGTGTTATTATTATTTTATTGGTGACCAGGATAAATAATTTATTTTCTTTATAGGAATCTCATAGATGATATAATTAAATCTAGACTCAGAACTTTGATTGTATTACAGATTTTTATTTTAAACTGTGTATGTCTGTCATCTTGGAATGGTATATTTTTACACTATTAGAAGAAAATCTAAAAATAAAAGCTTACCTGAATATGACACAAGTGCAAGGACACGATGCTTTGAGCAAGGTGTGGTGTAGCAATTGGTCCTACTGACCAAGATTAATGAAACTCAGATGGGTTTTAATTAGTGCAGCTGCAGTCATCAATTATCTACTGAACACAAATATTGTTATATTTGGGAAATTCTTGATTTATTTTATTCCATTGGCCAGCAGATTTAGATGAATGAGTTCTCATCATAAACATTCTGAGAAAAATCGCCTGAGGCCGTGGTTTATTATTTAGGACACAATCAGCAAGAGTGAGCTTTATAGAAAAAAACATTGTAAACTGTTCAGAGCATTAATTTGGAAAATTTGCTGAAATGTGTGGCCTTGTACAAGTCGTCAAAAACATTAGGGCTTCTTGAACAAAATACAGAATGTCTGTCAAGCAGAGAATGTGCAACTATTATTGTCCAGCAGATGATCCATAACAGAGTGTCAGTGCACGTACACTTAAAGCATGGATCAACAACATTTAATTTGACAGATAATGTGGCCATCTTTTATTATGCTTTAAGTGCACGTCTTAGTAAGTACGAGAAAGGACAAATAACTTTGCTGTGAGAGAACAGGGCAGGTGTGACAGTTCTCTCTAAACATAAAAAATTAATAATCTGTACGTACATTTTTAAAAAAGGCATTTGGTTTTCAAAGCAGTTCTTTAATTATATTCCAGAAGAAAATAGAAAGGAACATGTATATCACATCTTTACAGATTTTATTTGGGAGTTTAGTTTATTTTTTGTTGACTTGATCCTAATACAGCAATCAAACAAGAAAATCTGTGAAGTCAAACTAACCAGCCTAATTTTTTAACATCTGTAGTTAAAATGGAAAGAAAAAAAATTGCTATATATAAAGAGATGAGAATAGGATCTCAATTATTTTTGTTTAAATTGTGTTAAAATGTAAAAGCTGGATTTCATTTGAGATCAAAGATGTAAATAAACTATTATTTTGGTCTTGTAAAGTATAATGCAAGATTTGAGTTAACCCTATGAAGAATGGATATATAATGAAGGCCAATATTATCATAATCTGAAGGTCACAGGCCATAACTAAGACCTTATAGCACATCAGTGGCAAATTACTTTTTCAGAGGCATGTGGCATGACCTTCACCTTCTATTAGTGTGGAAGTAGTTTGCATCTGACTGGTCAAAGAATTGTAGTGAATCTTTATACTAATGATAATGTTTCTTTTTCCTATAATAGAGCTTCTGTACCTAAGAAGTTCCTATAGTTCACTGGGTTAGTTGAAAATTTATGTCACAAAATACAATCAAAATTACTATTCATTAAGGAAACTGTGTGGCTAGTTCTGTATCTAGATAATAAAGGTAGGAGCACTATTCTTGTTAGGGGAGATTATTTGTCCTAAGGCAAGAGAAAAAAAAAGAGTATTTGTGTTTGCATAGCTTTGTGAAACCATGGAAATGAAGGGTTTTTTTTTTTTTTTTTTCTTTCTTCCTATCAAATTTTACTAGCTACAACACATGGTTGATTCTTCTCATCTCTCACTGGTGGTTGTCAGGGTGACAGTTTGAAAATGTGAATTTTTTCCCTCATTTTTCACAATTGTTTTCTTATGGTTTAGCTTTCCCAAAGCTTTCTAATTTCAAATTAAAACACCAAAGCCTTTACTCATTGAGTAAGGGACTTTGGATAAGGGAAAAAAATTTTTTTTTTTTTAAATTTATTCATTGATGGGCAGTAGCGCTAAGAAAAATGCCCTCCATTTTGATTTAATATATCAAACAGCTTTTTGAGTTGGTTTAGAACTGCTATCATTTACTTACATTTTATCATAAAGTTAGAGAAGGACAACCCATTGTATTTGGTTTTGGTCTTACCTTTAAACAAAAAATCTAGTGGCTAACATATATAAACCTTAATTGTAGCTTATTATACTTGAATGTTTTAGGTCATAGAAGCTTAAATTGGCAAACACCATTTAAAATGGTCATATATAAAAAAAAAAAAAAACTTGATTTGGTCTCTCAATAAGATGCCATCTTTTGCAGTTTTTCTCTTCCTTTTGAAACCGTCAGCTTTCAAGATTTTGTTATTTCCAACTTGATTGATTGATTAACTCCTACTTAAGTTTTCTTTCTGGAATCATGCTCTATATATTCAGCTCTTGTTTTATCCTCCTGCAACAAATGTAACCTTTTTGAAGGCAGGCATTGTTTTGTTAGCCGACTGCTTTATATGTTATGGTTCCTTAATAACTTTTTAAAAAATTTATGTTGAATGTCACAGGATTTAAGAAGGGCAAATGTCCCAGTTTTAAAAAGTGGAATAAAAGGGAATCTTCACAATTTAGACTAGTGAGATTTATTTTGATTTCTGGCAAAATTTTGAAATATCTACAGAAGTGATAATCATAGAGAAGCCTGTATGCTATCTTGAAAAGAGGTCACGTCAGAATTAATTTATTTTCCTTTTTTGATTGGTAAATTAGGAGGACCTTTCAGATGTATAGAATATAAATTTTAATAAAAACATTTTCAATGTACCTCATGCTATATTTGTGAACTTAATAGAAAAATGATGAATTTTGAACTGATTGAGTTCTATAACTCAAAAGTAGTCTTTAATTGTTCAATATAAACTTGGAAGAATTTCAAATGGAGACTTTTATAGATTTGGGCTAAGCTTTTGATTATTTAACTTCTTTGTCAGTGACATGGTAAAAAGTACAGATGGTTATAATTATCAAATTTATTATTTCCATAAAGCTGAGGAATAATTAACATATTAGATTATCATCTCCAAAAAAATTAAAGTGGCTATACTGTTGACCAAATATAATAAGATAAAATTTGGTAGGGATAAATCAAGGTTTTCATTTGGGCTCAAAAAACCAGCTTCATAAGGGGTGTGTGTGTGTGTGTGTGTGTGTGGCCAGAAGTTCATCTCAAATATAGAAGTTTTAGTGAATTGCAAACTCAAAATGAGTCAACAGGATAAAAAGCTATCAAAAAAAAAAAGCTAATTTGATCTAAAGTAGTATCTACAACAGAAATATGATTGACTGATTCTGCCTTGTTCATACTATATTTTGTTCACTTCTGGGAACTGTTATTTTAGGAAGTAGAGCTGTTAATGAAAAGCATATAGAAGTTGATGACCAGAGTGATGAAAGAGGTAAATATCTTATGATATCAATTGAAAGAACTAGGCATGTTAAATCTTGCAATTATATCTGTCCTTGTAATTCAAAAGGAAATTGACAGTTTTGAGAATCTTTTGATAGTAGCAATAGATAAATGGCATCACTTCAGTAGAGATCTTATAGAAAAGGTTGGATGCCTACTTGTCAGGCATATTATATATAGAGGTTGTATTAGATTACCTCTGGGAGCCTATGATTGTGTGTTTTTGATTGATGCATCAACTCTACCTTTTACTTTCTTTTAACATTTGGTAAATGAGTTCATCCCTTTGGGCCTCAATTTCCTCAACTGTAAATGTGATGTTTTAATAGATGTTCTTCACAGTACTTTTAATCTCTGATTTATATGATTTATGTGTTCCCTTAGGTTTTAATACCATTTCACTCCCTGACTCTTACTCTTAAGATAGAATGACATTGGCATTCTCCTGTTCAACAAACAAGATAGTCCATCTCTGGTTCTCATGCATTTTCTCTGGCTATATTTTATGCTTGGTTTGTTCCCTCTCCTCTACTCTGACTACTACTGGTTCTGGCTTCCTTAAATTCCAAATAAAATTTCATCTGCTATAGGAAGCCTTCCTCATTTCCTCTTAATTCTGAGTACCTTCCTTCTTTCTTTATTTCTTAATATAGTTGAATTATTAGATATTTTTTGCAAATTGTCTCTCTCCTTTGTGAGTTTCTTAAGGGCACATTCTCTCCTCCTTGCTCCCCTTCTCCCCCCCCCCCCCAACTCCTTTCTATCTTGATTTTTTAAGCACAGTACCTGTTACATAGTAGGTATTTAATAAAAGTTTATAGATTGATGGATTGAATTGCCCAGAATTTGCATTTGCTCCAGTTGGAACCTTCATGTCATTCATTAAATTGTCTAACAGCACAATATGACAGTGTTTCTTCCATGTACTGCTTGTAGTATTCTGGGTTTGTTTGGAGACCAGTGAATATATGAGTAAATAATTCCTTTTATGTTACTGCAAATAGCATTTTGATTTTGTGGGCATTATTTTTTTTCCTGGTCATTTTTAGAGCCATATTTAAATATTATTTGATATTGGTTCCCATTATTTGATGGAAGATAACATTCTGTTTTTTACATGATTTAAAATAAAAATCTTTAGTACTGTGCTAGTACCATTTGAATAGTAGTATAATTGTCTTCTTGCAGTTCTCAAGTCCCCAATGCTGTAAGGAATATTCGAACTGTAACTAGAACTTTAGCTAAATAGCTTTTCTCCTGGAACCTGTATTTTGTTTTTATTCAATATTTTTAATCCTGCTTGTGTTTTTAATTTATTTTCACTAAAATTTGATTATTTGTAAGCCTAAATTATTTTGTATCATTTCACTAGTTTTTGTATTTTATTTGCTCATGTATTTAACTTTATTTCATTTTTTAGACAAATATTTGTTCTTGTGCATACATATAAGAATTTAGGAAACTTACTTAGGGACCCCTATCTAATAAGATTTTTTTTGGAAGATGTTTAAATTATTCCCTAATATTTTAGCTAATATTTAAATGTATTACAATGATTTTTTTTTTTTAAACCAAATCTATGATTCCATCAATTTAGGGGCTTCTATTCAGCAGCTAACTCCCTTAGTACCTGCTTTGTGACTATTTATAGTCTTAGAAAGTTGCCTGGGGCACTATTGAGGTTAAGTGATTTGCCCATACTTAACAAAGCCTTTATATGACAGAAGCTGTACTAGAATTTAGGGCTTCCAGATTCCAAAACTAGTTCTCCATTCACTGCATTTTAGACAATACTGTGCTATTAATTTGAAATCTCACAAATTTATTTTGAATGTTAAACGAATATTTTATTTTTACTGATCATTATCTTATGTTGTAAATTGTTGTTAGTTGTATTTGAATCAACTCACTTAAATTTTTATTAAGCAACTCTATGCAAAATAGTCCCTTCCAGTAGTTAAAAAGATACAATTTCTGACTCTTTGGTTTTTAGAATCTAAACAATTATATAAAGTACTTATACATATGATCTATTGGTGTAAAATATGAGGAAGATACATTCATTTGAGTGATAACAA
>NC_045426.1:526320317-526355317 GCF_902635505.1 Sarcophilus harrisii
CTAATGGTAACCTTTGGAATTCTATAAAACTGACTTGTAGAAGTCAATGCAACCAGTCTTTTAGTATGCACCTACTATGTGGCAGCAAATGTACTATATATTGGAAATTAATGGTTGATTGATATTTGAATCATTTGCCTATCAGTTGGCTTTTATTTTATGTCTTCTATATTTTCTATAGGTTTTATGTTAATAAATACTTTGCTAACTTTGTGATATCACTCTATATTCTTCTACGTTGATATATTGATTTGGGGGCATTTTGTGAAGAAATTTTTCCTCATACCCATAGTGTTTACATTTAATACTGTTTTCTTTTTGAAAAACTTTTCTTCCATGTTGAAATTTCCCTTTTGTTTGCCTTTGAGCATATAGCCTCATCTCTTCAATCATCCCTTCTAGCTCATCCCTTCTCCCATTTTCATTATTGCAGCTCTTCCAAAGTATAATTGCCCCATTTGACGTAACAAATCTTATCCTGCCCCTCTACTTTATGTGATCATCCTGTTAACAGCACTCATCCTAATTGCCTGCTTTTTGTACAATCTAGTTCACATTTGTATAAACCATTTTTTAAAAGTATTTTAGCACACATCATACTTGTAGACTTGGAGAAACAGGATTTTTGTATACAATTAGTTTGAAAATTGAACACCTTGAAGTTTCTTTGATTATAACACTCCAGTGGTATGTCTTTACTTTGTTGAATTTCATGTTTTATTCTTTTTCAACTTTCGTTTAATAATGTACCTTTCTATTTTCTAATCTGTAATTTAATTTATATAACTGTTTTGCTTTCATTCTTGGAAACTGGTTTCATGCACTTTAGATTAAAGATTTTGTACAAAATAAAGATGCTTTCTTGAAACATGAGTGAAAGAACTAGAGTATAGGGCGATTTCATATTGGTGTACTCTATTGCTTTTGTTTTATTTCCATAGTAGAGGCACAACAAGATATGTTATTAATGGACTTTGAGTAGAGCAAGTTATTTGTTATAGTAACTTTTTGACCTATTTAATAAGTACTTAAAGCAGTGTAGTAGAGTTTTATTGTACTCAGCAGTGTACAGTTATGAAGTATGGTACATAATAAAATAAAAGCAATAATGTGGATATTTCTGAGGGATCCATCAGAGCAGACCTGAAACAACATATTTCATCCGGTTTGTGAAGGGCTGAAAATTATTGTCTAAATAACTAGGAACAATATTGTGTTTATGAGTTTTGATTGTTTACTGTTGTAAGCAACAGAGATATGTGTATCCTTCATACTTCCTAAAAATCTTCCAGAGATAGTTCATTAACACCTCAATCTGGCAACAAATGAAAAATTCTGGATATGTTTTCCTTTGGGGAATAGGAAGGTATTTTAAAGAAACTGTTAATTTTAAAAAGAAAGTATGATACTATGTAGCATAGAAAAAAGCATTAATGTCAGTTTTGTGATTTAATTTGTACATTTTAGCATTTGAAGACCCTTACCAGAACATATTTTTCCAAAATAGAGGTGAATAAAATGTCAGCAAAACTTTTCTTTGGATAAATTAGAGTATTTGTACTTAGAGAAAAAGAGGGCTGGCTTTGAAGTCAGGAAGATTTGTATTGAAATCTGACCTCTGATCCATATTGTATAATCCTGGGTGACAGTGCCTTGTTAAATTCTCATTACTACTTATCACTGCTTTAGACTATAAGTTGTAGAATATTTGTAAATCAATTTTGGAAGTGGAAAGGGAACTTCTTATTTTATTTCTCTACTCTGTGACAATCAACATTGTATCTATTATGTGCCATAGAAATAGAACACTTAAGTCAGATTTTATATAGGGAAGAATGAACCAAATTAGAATTGGTATTATTGGAAATTAGTATTTAAACAATGACATCATAGAATCACTTATCTTAGAAGTGAAGTCAATTTGAGCTTTATATTTTTGAAATGTTTTTTACATTTTTCTGTATAACAGAACCCAAATGTTTGGAAAGTGACAAAGCATGGTGAAATTAGTGAATTTGTAACTATAGGAATAAATGGTAGAAACAGGATCTGTATTATCAGAAAGACCTGTAATACAATCCATTCTCTGATACTATTATTATGACCCTGGGTATGTCACAATATCTCAGTGTGTCAAACAACTATATAGATAATAAGATGCAAAGAAGAAATGCTGTGTTAGTTCTTTTTTCTATGTTCTCAATGCCAATGAGATCAAAAGTTTGGTTAAAATAATATAAACAAAACAAAACATGATGTTTTAAACAATCATTCGCAACCATGGTTGTATTCAGTAACTTCATTTTTTCTTACCACCCTATCATGAGTACTGAGAGTTGAAGTTTCAGCTACATTAAAAAGAGCAAACTGTTTGAATTGTTTTCTTAGGTTCCCAGGCTGTTAAGTATGGTACTTAATTATTTATGATTACTAGGTGTTGAGGCACATGCAGAACAACTCATATTTCTGGCATGGTTGGTGTCTATTGAATCACCTGTTTTCAGTATTTAAAAAGTCCATACTCAAAATATTTTACTACCTGTGCATATCTTAGCAGTGGTATTCTGTATTTTGATGAAGAATAAAAAAAATATTGTATCAGAAATTTTTATTGAACACCACATACAATCATTTTGAATTTTATGCAATTTGAAGAAAAAAAAAAGAAAAGCAAAATTGGGTTGTTTGATCCCTCAAGGTTTCTTCTTAGTCATGAATCATAGCATCATAATGAATCTTCACTCTTGGAGGGAATCTTGGAGACCTTTTAATGCAACTGTTAATTTAAAGACTTTATATCATTATAATACACTGCTGATACTTTTTTTTAAGTCAAAAAAATTTTAAAGCATAGTAATTTTAAGTATGCTAAAATTATGTGGACCCCTACTTCTCATTTAGTTTTCTGAGGATAATAATAAATTTGAATAAAAGGGGTGTGGGTGTGTATTTTTTTTGGGGGGGCGTATTTCTATATTCCTATAGATAAGGTATTGGAAAACTTTAAATGTATATTTATATTTCTCCCTAAAGTGAATCTGTTTCAAGTAGCCATTAAGTTTCTCCCCCCTTTTCCCCTCCCCCCATTGTGGCTAACATTTTATATATAATCCCTTATATAAAATAGAAGAGAGGGAGGCTGTGACTGGGATAGTAGTGGTGCAGAACTTGATTGGACCTCCAGGAAGTGCCCTGATGTTAATCAGCCTAGTGTGCAAGACAGAAAAGCTGATAGTCAGAAATTGCTCTTTAAACTAAGACAGACTGTCAGTCTTTAGGAATGGTGGGGAATGGCCTATTTATGTAATCAGATACTAAACCTGGGAAGAAGCTGTCAGGTACATTCTTGTTGTGTAAGCAGCAGGCAAACTGTGCTTTATCTGACAGACAGTGTGTAAATCTGTCCATGCAAAAATCCAAATGTTTAGTTTGCTTCTAGTCACTATAATAATCTGCTTATTTTCTTCTGCAGGAGCAATGACATCACTTAGCAGAATACACCACTGACAGGAGGCCTAGATAAGACTATGTTAATGTCACTCATTCACTCCTTGATTGGCAAGGAGATAAATAGGAATTTACTGGAGGTTTGCTTCCAGCTAAAAGAGTAGACACCACCTTATGAACAGAAATAAGTTTATTTACTATGGTTATCCTACATCCTGGGAAAATGGAACAAATGCTTTGTGTCTAATTACAGCTTCTTGGAATAACTATCCCATCATATCAATAACTATTGAGTAGTTTTGTCTAAAGAGAGTCTTTGGTGATTTGTTAGAATGTTTTTGTTATCTAAATACATATTTATCCTATGGATAATTTTATATGTATGTATTACTTTCTAGTTCTTTTTAAAATAACTGTCATTTAATTTTGTTTATAGTATAAAATATTAATGCTATTTCATGGAAAATCTTTAAATGTAAATCTTATTCTTTTGGAGAAGCCAATGTAAGAATCATAGTTTAGCATCTGAATTTATGATATTCAAGGTGTTCAAAATGCTGATTTTCATCGTTGCAAAATAAGTCAAATACAGATGTTTATATATATATATATATATATATATATATATATATAGATGCCACACATATTTTAAATTAGTTTATGATTCAAATGCCAAATAAATACTTCTAAGCCAATTTAAAAGGATACTTTAGGATAGTTTGAAGGCTTATACTATCTCGTGAATTAAAATTTTGTGTAATGTTCCTTGCTTATTTTCTTAATCTATCTGGTATATTAACTATTTATGTACTTTATAGTTACATTTAATATCATTTAGGGGAACTTTTAACTTTTGAAATTAAATATACCAATGAAGATATTCAGTATCGTGTCATATGATTGATTCTTTGGGAAAAAAAAAATTCTCTTAGTTGTTTTGACATGGCATTAATACTTGCAAACAATAAAAACATTTTTTTTTTCAGTGAAAAGGAAAATTTTCATAATCTGGTTATGCCTTATTTTAAGGTAACTTACAAACTCTTCGATTATATATTTGAACCCTTCTTTTGAAAACTTTTGTACAAAAAGCTTAAGTAGAATGAGATATAGGTACTACTTGAGCTAACAATTGCCATTTAGAATGTTAGATCTTTACAAATAAGAATTGTTATCCTTATATTCTCAGTGCTTAAATGCATAGTACATAATGGGCATTTAAAACATGCTTCTTGATTGACTGATTGATCTCAGCACAAGGGAATTGGACTGGTTCCAATACAAGTACAAGGTTTCGATTTTGCCAAGAATATAAACAGTGATAAATTTTATTAGATGTGTGGTCTTAATTCTATGAGTACTTCCTTCCCCGGGTATAGATTGTAATCTCTTCATGTTTTGCTCTCATGTGCAGTTTTTATCCAACTATTTCCATAGATCCATCCAAAATGTCGGATGCATTCTTTTTTGTTTCTTGATTTTCTTTGATTTTTTAAAAAGTGTTATGCTTGCCATTATGTAACTACTGCCTCACATCCTCATTATATGATTGTATTATTTTTCTTTTAGATTATTCCTCAATCAACCAATAAGTAAAAAATAATTTTTCAATCATTATTATATGCTAGGCAATGGTGATCCCAAGATAAAAATGAAACAGTTCTTGCTCTTAAGGAGTTCACATGCTTTTGTCAAAGACAGCATGTGCATAAACAGGTATATATTGAATTCACATAAGGTAAATTTTATAGGTGGAACTACAGTTAGAGCATCTGGAAAGGCATGGTGAAATTTTCACTTGAGCATACTTTTGAAGGAAGTGAGGTATTTTATGGGGCATAGGTGCTTTCCAGGCATAGGAACAGTTAGTGCACTGAAAGAAGAACTAGTGCACTGAAAGAAGAACTAAAGTTTCACATTTGAGGAATAGTAATAGTAGTATGACAATCAGAGTTGATCAGAAAATCATTTTGGTAGTTTTGGAGGGTAGTTTGGAGAAGAGAGAGGACCAATTCAGTATATATTGCAATTGTACAGTTGGGAAGTCATTAGGGCTTGTAAATAGAAAAAAACAAAAACAAAAACAAGTATAGTGAGACATCTTGTGAAGCACAATTGAGAAGATGCGATGATTGATTCAAAATATGATGCAAGGAAGAGTGAATCAAGAATAATGGCCAAGTTTGCAAAGTTGTATTATTTGAATGATGATAGTACCCACCACTGATACATAGAAAAATTAATGGAATATTTTGTTTGGGAGAAAAAAAATAATGATTTCTGGTTTGGCTATATAGAATTTAACAGATTTACTACCCTGCTTATATTAACCATATATTTTAAATATATGGATTGTTCTAAATACAGGTAACTTAGGATCATTGAAAACTATGTGCAATTCCCAAATGGAGTCTAATTTGATTTTATCTGTCTTCTCTTCCACATTGAGAGCTGCTTTATTATCCATCTGTACATATTTTAAATTCATCACTAAATCACATTCTTGCTTCATGAAATAATTTACTTTTGAGAAGCCATCATTTTTCCAGGTCTACCCTTGATTGCATCATATTGCTTTTCACACTGGTTTAAGTCTATTGCATTTCCAGGCCTTGAAAGCATGTTTATTTTTTATCTTTTGCATGCATTTTATATCCTTTTGTAGCATGTGGCTTTTTGCATGATCATTTTTCAGTATTCTTTTGCCACCTGGAGATTTTTTTCAATTCTGAAAAAAATCTTTATTATATTAAAATATTTTTCAAAGTTCCTAATTTCCTCAATAGAGAAGACTTTCAGGCTCAACAAAAGTAAAAGATCCCCCAAACATTTTTTGATCAGTGTTGTACAGTTTCATTAAATTATCCAGATTTCACAGGAACTATTGAATTTCTTCTAACTACATATATATATATTTTAAGCTGAGGCAGTTGGAGTTAAGTGATTTGCGCAGGGTCACACAGCTAGGAAATGTTACATGTCTGAGGTCAGATTTGAACTCAGGTCTTCCTGACTTCAAGGCTGGTGCTCTATCTACTGTGACACCTAGCTAACCCTAACTACTTATATATTCTTAAATTACAAAATGATTGCCATCAGTAAACTATTTTCCTCCCTTCCTTTTTCTTTTTTTTGTTTGTTTTTGTATTGTCTTGCCCATGACAAGTATTTTTCTTTATAGGAGTGGTCAGCAGGTTTGTTTTTTTTTAAACTGGTCTTCTCACTGTTCTTTTAACTTCAGAAGCTTCTTTACTGTGGTGGAATTAATAATAATTGCTTCAACTGCCAGTTTCTTCTGAAAGTCCTTATTTTCTGAGGATTACTTAGGTTGTTTGCTGCAATAGTTTATTGAGGTTTTTTTTGTTTTTAGCCTCATTTTATTTTTCGTTGATTTGTAACTGATCCTGTTTCCTTGTAGGTTGAAAATGATTCTTAATATGCTTGACTTCCTCATATCTAGAATTATTGGTAAACCTCCACTATTCATTGAAATGTATTATTTAAGATCTAATACTTTGCATATTTCCCTGGTTGGCAATACATTTTATTTTAAACTGTGTAATTGAAAACATCAAAAGAACAATGAAACACATGTATATGGTATCAAATCTTGCATTCAGCTAACAACTTACTAAAGATAGTGAAACCAAATCAATCCAGTTTCATTTGATCAAAGTTAGAGATTCTGAGTGAACCTCTTGTCAATAGAAGCACACATGCATGACTTGTTGCTGTCATAGACTGAAACCACAAAATTATTTAATGTCTTAAGTAATTTATACTTCAGTATACATTCTTCAAATGTCTGTCATTTATCTTATAATGTTGAATAACTGTGTTTAATTCTTTTAAATATGAACACTAAATTTAATTCAGCATATATGTTTATTGGTATACGCTTTCTATTGCATTGCATTTATTGTTGAGATTGTAATAGTATATGCCTTTTTTAAGAGACTTAACCCTGTAGCAAAGTCATGACATTTAAATTAGTGAATATATGAAACTTAATTCCTCCTGTGCTGTTATAAATGCATGTCCCATATTCCACTTCTATTACTCTCCTATCTCTATGAAATGGAATAGAATGGCATAATCATTTATTAACTTATTTGATCCATTGATAAAATTATCTTCTATTTGGTTGAATTCCTTGCTTCTTCATGAGCTGATAAATATGGATACTTGTGCCACCAATACAGATTTCTACTTCTCCTTGCCTTCCTATACACTGTAATTATTGCTTATAATCTTTCTTAGATCTTCCATACAACATTAATATGCTCTGTTTGAAGTGTTCGAATTATTCTTAATCTCTTAGTAAAATCAGTGACTACATCCTCTGCCAAGAGCTATTCTGTGGATCCAACTAATGATGAAAACAACAACTTTGAATCACAGACTTTTCAATACTTGAAAGACCTTAAAGATCACAGAACATATTGAATTCTCATTTTATATATGAAAAAACTGTGTTTCAGTGGCTCAGTAAATCAGTAAGCATCTATTATATATTCACAATGTGCCAAATATTTTGATAGTTGTTAGGGATATAAAGGAAAAAATAAAGGTCACTGCTCCCAAGGTTACATTACAGTGCCAGACTGGGAAGGGAGATACACTATATATATTTATAAATATATACATAATAAGTTCAAGATAATTTGGAGGAGGGAGCCACAACAACTGGAGGTATCAGAAAAATTGTTGAGCTACACTCACTAGAAAATTAGCGATTCTAAGAGGAGCATGTTAAGGAAAATATATTGCAGACCTAATGGATAGCCAGAAAGGTTAAGTGATTTGTCATAGATAGTCACTAGAAGTAGTAAAGCTAGAAATGAATTTTATATTTTTTTCACTCTGTGACAAAGTTTAATTTTATTGCCTTTTCTATTTTGAAATTTGGCTTATTTGTGAAATATTTGCTTATGCATCACTTTTTCTTTAAAGCTTTTCATGATTTCCCTTGTTAGTGTGTCCTTTTCTTCAAATTCTCATGTATCTGATTGTATTTATTTGTTTGTTTGTTTATTCATTTATTTACTTATTTATTCACCCATCTATCTATCTACTATCTAATTATTTTTGTTGAGGCAATTGGGAATAAGTGACTTGCCCAGGGTCACACAGCCAAGACGTGTTAAGTGTTTGAGGTCAAATTTGAACTCGGGTCCTCCTGATTTCAGGGCTGGTGAGATTGCATATATTTATGTGCATGTTGATTTCCTACTGTGATTTCCTAATAGTTTTACTAGTTGTGTAAGCTGCCTAAAGATAAAACGGGCTGCCTTGGGGTGGAGATGGTTTTCAGTTCACTTGAGATCTTAAAGTAAAACAAAATTGTTACTTCTGTCTCTCCTAGAGAAAATTCCTTTTGTATATATGTATATATGGACTAAATAACTTCCTGAGGCCCTTTCCAACTTTGATAGATTGCTGGGTTTAAATACTAAGCCAAAACTTAGTTTCAATCATCTGTAAAGCAGGGCATTTAAGTACTATTTGGCACTATTTATCCACTACTATTTAATCCACTACAAATGAGGCAGCTTGGTATAGAAGATGGGAAATTCACCATAAAGTAAGGTTTATACACTACCTCCAAAGATTAATTGTATGAATAAGTCACCCTCAGAGAGTCACTCTGGGTATCAAGAAATGTTTTTATTTTATTGTTTAATATTTTTTCTATTACATGTAAAAATAATTTTTATATTCTTTTTTACATTAAAAATTTTAATAGCTTGATAAAAGTTATACTTGTGCACATAATTAGTTATGTTGTGAAAGAAAATTCAGATTAAAAGATAACATAACATATAGTTAGAAATAAGGTTTGTTTTGGTCTGTATTCAATTCATTCTCTGGAAGTGAATAGCATTTTTCGTCATACATTCTTAGAAACTGTCTTATGTCATTGTATTGCTGTGAAGAGCTAAGTCCTTTAAAGTTGATCATCACGCAATATTACTGTTACTTTGTATGCTTTTCTCCTGGTTCTGCTCATTTCACTTTGCATCAGTTCATGTAAGTTTTTCTGGCATTTTTGAAAGCATTCTGCTCATCATTTCTTAAAACACAACAGTATTCCATCACAGTCATATACCATTACTTGTTCAGCTATTCCCCAATTGATCGGCATCTCCTCAACTCCCAAATGTTTTGACAAAAAAAGGTGCTATTAACATTTTTGTCCAAGTAGGTCTTCTCCTTCCCCTCCCTCTTTGTCTTCCCTGCCTTCCTTTCTCTTTTCTTTCCTCTGTTCCTTTCTTCTTTTCCTTCCATTTGGTATACAGTCCTATATTGTTGGATCAGAGAGTATGCATAGTTTTATAGCCCTTTGGTTATAAATTACCTTCCCACAATGGTTAGATCAATTCACAACTCCATGGAGTGCATTAGTTTCCTAATTTTCTCACATTCCATTCAACATCTGTAATTTTTTTCTTTCATATTAGTCAAAATGAGCTGTGTGAGCTAGTAGCCCAGAATTGTTTTAATTTGCGTTCCTCTAATAAATAAGTATTTAGAACATTTTTTCACATGATTGTACATAACTTTGCTTTCTTCATCTGAATACTGATTGCTCATATCCTTTGATTATTTGTCAGTTAGAGAATGACTGATATAAATCAGTTTTCTGTGTATTTGAGAAAAAAAGACCTTTATCAAAAAAAACTTGTTATAAAATTTTTTACCCTGTGTTCTCCTTTCTTTTTAATTTTAGCTACATCGGATTTGTTCTTTCAAAAATTTTAAAATTTAACATAATTAAAATTAGCCCTTTTATATGTTATATTGCTTTATATCTGTTTAGTCATATCCATTGATCTGATAAATGAGCTACTCCATGTTCTTCTAATTTGCTTATGTTAACATCCTTTTTGTTTACAACACATAATCTACTTTATTGTACACTTCAATTTTATGGGTGAAGGACATTCTGCATTCATTATGTAGAAAAATAGGTTGTTTATATCATTGAAAATTAATCCCACACTCAGTCCATAGCATAGTTCTAGGGAAATAATAGATGCTTAATAAATAAATATTAATGGATATATTTAGTCTTAATTTTTCTCTTGGTATCCATTCCCACATCACCAAATGCCTTTTGGATGTTTTGAATAATGTGTCATAGACATCTCAAACTTAACATATCCAAAACTGAACTTATCTTTTCCTCAAACTCACCTTTCTTTGAAACATTGAAATTGCTATTTGTAACCCAGGGATGCACCCTTAGAATCATATTGGCATCTTCATTTTGATTATTCCACATGTCTCTAGTCACTTGTTATTCTTTGTCATTTCTATCTTTACAAACTTTCTTATGTTTCCCCTTTTTTCCACTAACAAGATTACTTTCCTAATTTATAACCTCATTACCTGTTGCATGGAATATTGCAATAGTTTTCTTTCTTTTTAAAAATGCATGTTTGTTTTTAACTTATCTTATATTTTGCACTGTATCATTTTTTCCAGCCCTTCCCAGAGGGTCAGCCCCTATAATGAAGAATAAAAAGAGGAAGAAAAAAAATTTAGCATAATAAAACCATGTTTATGCGTATACGTGTGTGTGCGTGCTTTGTTCCATGTCCATGATCTTTCATCTTCTCAGAGAAGCAAGTGTGTGTTTTCTCATCTTTATTCTGTGATGCAACTTTAGTCATTATAGTTTCAAGGCATTCTGTTTCATTTGTTTTATTGTTATTATTTTTTTCCAGTTACATTTTATATTGTTTATTCCTTCCTATTTACTTTCCATTAATTCATGTCCCTCTTTCCATTCTTCTCTGTATCTATTATGT
Organism: Sarcophilus harrisii; assembly: GCF_902635505.1. Lineage (NCBI taxonomy): Eukaryota > Metazoa > Chordata > Mammalia > Dasyuromorphia > Dasyuridae > Sarcophilus > Sarcophilus harrisii. The sequence goes on from NC_045426.1 coordinate 526,331,579, forward strand.
CCATCACAGCAATATTTCATTATATTAGTTATTGCACTTTGTTTAGATATTTCTCAATACATGGATATTCTACTCCCTGCCACCCAGGTTTTTGTTGCCACAGAAAGTACTACTAGAAAAGTACTATTTAATTCCAAATTGCTATTACATGGTGAGGAGCAAGGAAGTTGAGTTGATGATGACAAAGTCACTGTTGCAGGAGATGATTTCAATGTGTGTTGCACAAGCCTGAAAATCAGTTTGGCTTGGTACAATGGATACAGAAACAGAAAAGAAACTTCTGTCCTCCAGGAGACTGTATACACAATAATTTCAAGGTAATTTTTGAGGAGAGAATGAAGGATAGGATTTATCAACTGTGTGAGGGTGTGGGTGATGGAGCTTAAAGAACTGGAGAGGTAAGGAAATGGGAAAAAGAGATAACATAAAGGGGAATAATAAATAATAATTATAGGTTCCCATGTTCTCTCTTCAATGTAATGCTGGATTCCTGATGATAATCATTCTCTCATTTCTCTCATTGCTTTCCTAGTAAATAATTATGTATATACTGAGTACTGTGCTAATTATTTAATAAGTGTTTTCAAATTATGACAACAGAAAAAATTTATAGGTGATGCTTTTATTTTCTAAGTAAATTGTCTAAAACATTTTGTTTAAAATAAAATGTACTATAATGGAATATAAAAATTGTCATATGATCTTATCCTTTATGCTGTCATACTTCTCTGACACATTTAGGGAGAATGAGATGAAATTATTAAATATGAAATTATAACGTAATACTAAATGATACTAAAAAGATAGTAGATTTTGAAACATCATTGCCACTCGTCACACTAATGTCTGACATGATTTAAAGGCTTAAGTTTATATGTTAGTCTTTTGTTGTTAGAATCACAAACATCACCTATGCAGACTGCAATGAACTGAAAAATTATTTGATTGTATCACAATCTAGAGTATCTTGTTCAATCCTGATGACTATATTTTTGTAAGAACATTTTCATGCAGGAATGTTTCCCAAATGTGAAAAAGCTGGATAGTATGTTATTTGAGATTCGTTTGGGGAAAAAAAAAATATTCCTGTCTGTACTCACAAATAGAAGATACTAGATAAGATACTAGATTACTTTCAAGTAATTAATATGCTCAAAGACCAAAAGGAGAACTCATTGGTGAATGTTGTAAAGAGGCAAATTTTAACTTCATATAAGTTTGAAAATCCTAAAATCCTAATAATTGGAACTGGGAGGTCATATGTTTAGCCTCACTGAAGCTTTTAAACAGAAATCAGATATTTTTATGTTAGCAGTGCTATATATAGTAGATTGCTTTTTATTCTTACTGGTTTCAAGGACCAAGGCTTCTGTGATCCACCTGTTGCATATATTTTTCCTAAGTTGTAAATTGTCATTTTGGGCTTAAAGGACCTCCCATGTTAGTACAATAGAAGGAGCTGAGAATGCTTTCACATCTTTGTGTCTCTTCTAGTTTCAATAAAGATTTGGCTGGGATAAGATATACTCTATATAGCTAGCTTTTTTTTTTTTCCCCAGGTCTCTTTTAGTCCTAATATTCTTGCTTTCATATTTTTTCCTTGGACTCCTGAATGCACTCTTGACCTCTTCAGTTTTCCTTGAATCTTTCTTATTTTTATACATGTTCTATTCTTCCAAAAGAATATGAATTTTATGAGGGTAACGTATTTTATTTTAACCTCTGAATTTCAAGTCCCTTGTGTGATGCATTACACATAGTAGTTCTTTCATAAATGTTTGCTCACTTCCTGTCTAGGTACTTGTGAGCTCACACATCTGAGATTTTGTGCTTTAAAATACCCGTATAGCCATTAAACTACTTAGCAACAGGCTAACCAAGTATTTATTCTTAATGACTAAAGACGGTTATCATAGAAGCATGTTTGTAAATTTATAATATCTATAATTACACTATAATTAAGATACTTTTAATTAGGCTTTCTGGTATTACTTTAGGAACACCTGCTTTGAGGAGAGGTTACAGAATCATGTTGTTAATATTCCCAAAGATTATTCAATAACTGAAGAATTGGTTCGCTTCTAAAAGTCAAAGGCTAGAATATGTGAAATATCCATGGTATTATTTTTCTATCTTTTTTCTCTAGAATACTAGAACGGTTTACAAAGCCAAGGGATATATTATTATCACTGGCATTTAAAGAAAGGAAAAAAAAAAAAACCTAACACCAGTAAATATTGTTTAAAAACAAAAAGGATAAAACCTATTTGGGGCATTTAGGTGTTACATCCAATCTAACATTATGCTTTCCATATTGCTATGAAATGATGTATGAAATGATGCTATGAAAGGATGTAATTGTTTTATATAATGGAATATCAGTATATGTCAGTAAATAATCCATATGATTTAATAACTCTTATGGATTTATCATCCATGTGCTTTAAGTTTTTATAGAATTTGAATTTATGATCTCCTTAATAGGTACAGGCCTTGAGCTGAAAAGAACCTTATGAGTCAGCTTGTCCAACCTCTTTAGGATCAAAGTATGACCTATATGTCATACCTATATCGAATGAGTTATTCTGACACGTTTGGAATGAACCCATGACTCAACTTCTGTTTTCTGAGATAAAAGAAGAGCAGTTGACCCTTTTATAATCTGTTCTTTTTCCAAACCCTCTGACCAGCTTAAAATCATGCATTCCTCAGAGATAGTTCTTTCACAGCTTCTGGAATCTAAGTCATCACTGGATATAAGTTGTAGCTTACAAATGCAATATTCTCTCTGAAATGTAATATTCTCTTATTGGGGTTTTCTTGGGATTCTATGGGAGCAGCCTTCGTTTCAGTTCAGTAATCACAAGACTACAGCCAGGGTTTAAAGTCCAAATCCTTTATTGTCTCTTTGCAAGTGTTGTCCCCTTTCCTGTGCTCAGTTAGCTTTCTTATAGTCTAGATCTTTTATTATCTTTTTCCTGGGGCTGGGCAGCTTTTTGGAGAGCCTTTTCAGTCTGGCCTTAGTTCTGAGAGCTTGAACTCCGGCCTGCTTTCTCTGGCTTCTGAATCTCTCTGACTGAATCCTGGCTGAGGCTCCTAGCTTATATGTGCTCTCTTAAAGGTGTGAATCTTGTAGAACTAGAACTACAGTAAGTACTAAGTACATGTACTGAACTAGAGAATTGTTAAGCACCATGCTAAATAACCATTGTCTCTATCAATTTCACTGACTTAGCACCTTGTTTCAAGTTCTGGCCCATAACATGTTTGCACCTGCCCCTTTACTCTATCCCTAACACTAATCCAGCTTGAATTGCCTGTGACTTTGAATCTAATTCTAACTCTAAATGCCTGTCTCAATGTCACCTATCTCTACTTTGGGAACAAATTTACTATATGATCTCTAAGGGTCTTTCAATAACACATAGATAAGTTTAGCCTTTTTCTTTTCATAGTGGGAAGAGTGTAAAGGGTAAGGTCCTTTTTTTTTATTATTATTATAGTAACTTTTTATTGACAGAACCCATGCCAGGGTAATTTTTTTTTTTACAACATTATCCCTTGTACTCACTTCTGTTTCGATTTTTCCCTCCCACCCTCCACCCCCTCCCCTAGATGGCAAGCAGTCCTATATATGTTGAATGTGTCCTAGTGTATCCTAGATACAATGTATGTGTGCAGATCCAAACAGTTCTCTTGTTGCACAGGGAGAATTGGATTCAGAAGGTAGAAATAACCCGGGAAGAAAAACAAAAATGCTAACAGTTTACATTCATTTCCCAGTGTTTTTTCTTTGGGTGTAGCTGCTTCTGTCCATCATTGATCAATTGAAACTGAATTAGGTCTCTTTGTCAAAGAGATCCACTTCCATCAGAATACATCCTCATACAGTATCGTTGTTGACGTATATAATCATCTCTTGGTTCTGCTCATTTCACTTAGCATCAGTTCATGTAATTCTCTCCAAGCTTCTCTGTATTCATCTTGCTGGTCATTTCTTATAGAACAATAATATTCCATAACATTCATATACCACAATTTACCCAACCATTCTCCAATTGATGGGCATCCACTCAGTTTCCAGCTTCTAGCCACTACAAACAGGGCTGCCACAAACATTTTGGCACATACTGGTCCCTTTCCCTTCTTTAGTATCTTCTTGGGGTATAAGCCCAGTAGAAACACTGCTGGATCAAAGGGTATGCACAGTTTGATAACTTTTTGAGCATAATTCCAGATTGCTCTCCAGAATGGCTGGATTCGTTCACAGCTCCACCAACAATGTATCAGTGTCCCAGTTTTCCCGCATCCCCTCCAACACTCATCATTATTTTTTCCTGTCATCTTAGCCAATCTGACAGGTGTGTAGTGGTATCTCAGAGTTATCTTAATTTGCATTTCTCTGATTAATAATGATTTGGAACACTCTTTCATATGAGTGGTAATGATTTCAATTTCATCATCTGAAAATTGTCTGTTCATATCCTTTGACCATTTTCAATTGGAGAATGGCTTGGTTTCTTATAAATTAAAGTCAGCTCTCTATATATTTTGGAAATGAGGCCTTTATCAGGATCTTTAACTGTGAAGATGTTTTCCCAGTTTGTTGCTTCCCTTCTAATCTTGTTTACATTAGTTTTGTTTGTACAGAAGCTTTTTAATTTGATGTAATCAAAATTTTCTATTTTGTGATTAATAATGGTCTCTAGTTCGTCTTTAGTCACATATTTCTTCCTCTTCCACAAGTCTGAGAGATAAACTATCCTATGTTTCTCCAATTTGTTTATAATCTCGTTCTTTATGTCTAAATCATGGACCCATTTTGATCTTATCTTGGTATACAGTGTTAAGTGTGGGTCCATGCCTAATTTCTGCCATACTAATTTCCAGTCATCCCAACAGTTTTTGTCAAATAATGAGTTCTTATCCCAAAAGTGAGGATCTTTGGGTTTGTCAAACACTAAATTGCTATAGTTGACTATTCTTCTTGTGAACCTAAACTTGTTCCACTGATCAACTAATCTATTTCTTAGCCAGTACCAAATGGTTTTGGTGACTGCTGCTTTATAATATAGTTTTAGATCAGGTACAGCTAGGCCACCTTCATTTGATTTTTTTTTCATTAATTCTTTTGAGATTCTTGACCTTTTATTATTCCATATGAATTTTGTTGTTATTTTTTCTAGATCATTAAAATATTTTCTTGTAAGTCTGATTGGTATAGCACTAAATAAATAGTTTAGGGAGTATTGTCATCTTTATTATATTCGCTCGACCTATCCAGGAGCACTTGATATTTTTCCAATTGTTTAAGTCTGACTTTATTTGTGTGGAAAATATTTTGTAATTTAGCTCATATAATTCCTGACTTTCCTTTGGTAGCTAGATTCCCAAATATTTTATGCTATCGACAGTTATTCTGAATGGAATTTCTCTTTGTATCTCTTGCTGTTGGATTTTGTTGGTGATGTAAAGGGTAAGGTCTTGAAGTAGAGCAGGTGATGAATGCCTGTTCAGAAAATCCTTACCCATATCCTGTCTCTTTCATATGTAGTTAACACTGAGACCATGGGGAAATAAGGTTATAGATTTGAATTTCATTTTCCAGCCTATAAAATGGGGAGAATCTACTCCTATTACTGACATTAAAAGGTTGGTTATAAGATCAGCTGTGATAATGTAATAAAACACTGTCAGTATGATATTATTATACATGTCTCTGTACAATCCTGAGACCCATCCCATTTTTTTTTTTTTAAGGTTTTTACGAGAAGATAATGACGTTCTTATGGTTGCTTTTATTTTCTAGTCTTGCCTCCTCTCCTCTCTCTTCTTTCCTGTGTCTTCTCTATTTTAATATTTCCCAAAATCTTTATTGCATTTAAAGTTGTTGGCATTATAGAAAACAAGCAATAAACTGGAATAATCAATGGGAAACATTAATTTTTAACACATGAAAGAGTTGGAAATTTTATTTTTCAGAAATGTTTTATATAATTATGCTGGGGAAGGGATGGCATGAACAAATTTCCTTTGTGATGATTATTGTTTTAATAGAATAAAATTTCATAGACTCTGAATTAATTGAAATAGTTGTTTATCAAAATTTTATCATGATTTCAGTTTTAAATATAAATAAAAATAGGAATTATTTATGTAATAATATGATGGCTAAATATGATATTCTTGGTACCAACTTAGAAATATAGGACCCAAGGAATCATTATTGTATAGTGAATATAAGACTGCTTTTAGAGTCAGGAATATCTGATTTAATATCTTTATCACTTATGGGCTTTGTGACCCTAGACAAAACATTTAAGTCCTTAGAAACGTTTGACAGTGCTTTAGTACCATTACTTGGAGAACATTTTCCCCATCTATGGTGGTAGGAAAGACTATCCTTAACTGGACTTCCCTTCAGCAGTGAAATCATGGCTCCAGTTAAAGGGTGTATGTATTTGCATATATACATGAATGTATGTGTACACATTTAATGCATATAACAGTCACACTGCAGTATGCACATTTACACACATTTGAACTCGTGCTTTCACTCTAAATCCAGTACAAAAGAAATCATTCTCACAATGTAAGAATTCTTTTCTTTTATAAACATAGTTTTAAAATAAAATAACAAAAAAAACTTCCCTCACCTCACCTAGAATTAACAGGAAAGACAAATATACTTCTTCCATGTGGCACCTGTGTATACACAACATATACAACTACAGTAGTGATGCAACTAATTTTATTTAAAATTTTAATTACAAATGCTCTTGTTGCTTTAGATCCTGAGAATACTCTGAAAATATAGATCCCCTTAAAGATATTATCAATGAATAATTCAGTAAATAAAAAGGGTTAGATTTACTAAGTTCCTACAATATGCTATGCACTTTATCTGATTCTGGGGAAAAAAGGAAGATGAAAAAATATAATAATTTCAGTTATCAAGGAAGTTACATTCTTTCAAGGGAGAAAACTTGGATGTATTCTAGTATTTACACAATAAATACAGAATAAATTCAAGATAGAAATGATGCTAACAGGAGACTGGAAAAAATGCTTTTTTGTAGAAGATGGTGCTTGAGTAGCATCTTGAAGAAAATAAGTATTTTGAATCTTGCTTCAGACTCTTAGTAGCTTTTTGGCTATGGACAGATCAGTTAAGCATTCTTGACTCAGGTTCCTCATCTCTTAAATTGGGATAGGGAATGGATGGCTCTTTAAAATATACCTTCTAATAGTAAATCTTTGGACCTTTAATTCTGTGATTTAAAAGACAAGGGTAAAGAGGGAGTGCCAAGTCAGTGAGGCAATAGAGTATTGTCTGAAAGGAAAAATAGAAGCCAGATTGAGTAGATTGTGGAATGAAGGAAGAATGGTATGTATTAATTCTGTAGGGTACTTTAAATTCCATGTGTATTAGTTTCTTAGAAACAATAAAGAGCTACTACAGTATACTTTGTAGGAAAGAGAGGTAGATTTATGTTAAAGAATGCAAGTGTGTTTGCTAGTGTAGACTGCAGTAGGTTGACACTTGAATCAGAGAATTCCAGTTAGGAGGCCTTTTTAGGTATTTCTAACCAAGAGGTGATGTTGGTTACAATGTAATACATTTTGGGGGAGAAGTAGAGGGGATGACTTAGCAATGCTTAAAGGCTATATCTCCACAAAGGCAAATTGTAGGTTATGCCAGTATAGTATATACATCCACGGAACTGAGGACATTTGAATCATTCTCATTTACTTTTCCTCTATTCAACAAATAATAACTAAATAAATAAATTATTTAAATTAATAAAATAAAGTGCCTTAAACGAGAATTACTGTTTTTAATGGGATAAAAGGGTGATATGAAGATGACATTTTCATAAAGATCTCTCCTTTCCTCAAAGGGGGATTGAATTTAATTAGGAAGATCAGATACCTATTGAAGTATCTATCATACAAAAGTAGAATATGATAATTGTACAAATATAGTGAGAGGAAATAAACATCTTGCTGAGGCAGGCATAGAGGGCTTAATGGAATAGATATTTGATCTGGACTATAATATATAGTTAGGATTTCAATAAATTAATAGGAGAGAAATATGGAATGTATAAGGCTTGTTTGTCTGAAATGAATATGTTGGATCTCTCCCTGTCTGTGTCTGTGTCTCTGTCTGTCTCTATGTCTGCCTCTGTGTCTGTCTCTGTTTCTGTGTCTCTCTTTAATTCTGCTGAGATCTTCTCTCCCTCCCATTAGATGAGTTCCTTCACCCTAGAGAGAATGTAGGAGTGTTATGTGTACATAAGTGTATATTTACCCATAACATGTTATATGTTCCTATACACATGTGCATGCCCACACATGAACTTCTGCTTCATGGTACAGTGGATAGAGCACAGCACTTAAGTTAACATATGTAAAACACTTAGGAAGTCTTAAAGCATTATATACATACTAGTTATTATAATTAGATGAGTGCTTTTGTAAGTCAGAATTACTTCTTTATACTTATTCATTTAATTTAATAGTTTTCTCTAGTAGATCAGTTTAGGGGGAAAAAATCAAGTCAAATTCCTAGAACTATTCATAAGATTTTTACCAAATTGGGTCTTAAATACAGTAGAATTTAAAATAAGTTGACACCCTTATGAGATTTTCTGATAATTATGTTTAATTAGCCCGCTGGTCTCTAATAATGCTCTGTTAATGCTCTAGCATTCAAAAAATCCTGAGATAGTTATTTGGGAGTATACTGTAACTGCTACTCTCCAGACTAAGATCCTAGAAAGGGTCAATTTTGCACTGAACTCTTGATATTACTGGGCTATACATCTTAACCCTTCCAGCTAATCTTACCTTGAGCTCAAATGGTTCCTTAGATCATCCTGACATACTAGAAGGCCAAGATGATGACAAAGGCCAAGACAATGAAATAGCTAAATTTGAAAAAGTTGCCTTTCCTAGACCCAGCAAATCACATATTTACGACTAGACCAGACAATCCTTTTTAGAACTGCCAAATAAATCCAAAAGATAAAATGTGATTAAGCATCATTTATAGAAATTACTTAATTGCTCATAGCTTCCCTTTACTTAGTGTATAGGTAAGACTTTAAGAGAAAACATTTATATAGTTGCTGTCCAACAACCAATTCTTATTATATAAATTTTCTATCTGAAAACACAATCTCATTATTTTTGACTATTTCATTTAAAATGATACTGACATCCTTTCTTTCTAGATTTTTTTCTTGTATTTTTCTAGTATGTTTACTTCCTGATTCATGACAGATTAAGCATTTAGTAACTTTTTAGAATCTGTTTAAAAAAAAAAAAGATAGTTCAAAACCAAATGAACATAATTTTCACTAACATTTAAAAATTCTGTCAACTAAGATTTTGATATTTTGAAACAGATAGCATTAATAGATTCATTTGAAAGGAATTTATTTGTATTGTTTCCTCATTAATATTAGTTTATTTCATTTATCTATATAATCTTGTAGTCATTTTAAGAAATTAGGAATAAAACAGGAATTCTTTTTCTGATGACTAGCAGATGACAAACACTTTGCTTTCAAAGAATGATAGGACAACATTCATTGGTTGACATTTCGTGTATGATATGTTCAAATGCAAATTAGCATTTCCAGTGTCATTATATACTAGTAAAGATGTTGCAGAGTGGAGCATCACTAAGTAACCATCTGGGTACTGGTAAGTGGCTCAGTGGATAGAGATCAGTCTTGGAATTAAGACCTGAGTTCAAATGTGGCCTCAGACTCTTAGTACCTATATGATCTGTTTGTCTCAATTTTCTCATTTGAAAATAGGATAATAACAGCACCTACCTCTCTAGGGCTGTTGTGAAAAATAAATGAGATAATATTTATAAAATACTTAGCATAGTCCCTTGTACATAGTAGGCATTATATAAATGTTAGCTGCTATTGCTGTTGCTGCTACTTCTACTGATATTGTTTCTAGAAGGCCTATTGGAGATGTTGACTTTTGAACTGAGTGATGTATTGTAAAAAGGAAAGTAAAAGTGTATTTGTGATGCATAATTATGTGCAAATTCATAAAGATGAGAACAAATATATTTTTTGCTTGGCCCTTGTTATGCATTTAAATTAAGGAAAAATTGGAGTTGTATCATAGGAAGTAATATTATGAAACTTGTATGTAAAGAAGATTTTTCTCCCTGGTTCTTTTTGGGTACATTGTGCCAGGAGGAGCCAGACAAGGAAAATTAGCCAGGATTGTATTAGTAATCTAGATAGGAAGTGATGAAAATTTAGACTAGCTGTGGAAGTTTTTAGAGAATTGGGAAGCTACGAGAGGGTTGTGGGGATGAAAGATGACTTCACATCTATTACATGTATGACTACAAGATGCATTTGATATGGTGAACAAAGAAAAATTGAATATTTATTAATTGTAACTTTTAACTCTTCTTCAATGGTAGGATTTTGGCTTTAGTTATCTCAAACTAAATGATCTTTGTCAGAGAATGTAAGTAACATGAATACACAGAATTACTACTAATTCCCATTAGTTTATATCAGCTCTAGGTGTTATAGTAGATTTCAAGTATAAAAGAAGGGAAATATTTAATTCTAAATAACAGTGAATCAGAGGGATAAGCTACCCTGTATATGTCTGCTTTGGCTGTTCTAATAAGTTTTATCTGAACAGCAGTTTATGTACTTCTCAAAGATTTTCCTTGAGGTATAAGATTTAAAAGTTCTTTCCCCTGTCTATAGATTTTTCCATTCACATGCTGTCTGAGTTTAAAAAAAAAAGCTCATTTTTGTGGCATTAGAATACTTAGTCACTTGAATTGTACTTGTGTCTTTTCCAAAGCTTACCCCCAACTAGTTATCAATATACTTCAAATTTGGGGAAAGTTTACATTTTCAAGTGTGTGTGTGTGTGTGTGTGTGCACGCGCGCGTGCGTGAAGGTATGTATGTATGTATGTACATGCATATATATATATATATATATATATATATATATATATATATATATATACATTGCTTTAGTTCCAGCTACATATGCCTATATGCACATGTGCATATGTATACACACACAGACAGAGAAGTATAGTAGAATCTGAAGGATTTCTCTCTCTCTCTCTCTCTCTCTCTCACACACACACACACACACACACACCTACCAGAAGAAATCACAGTTCCAGAATGCTGAGTATACCTGCCAAAAAGATTTTCAAAAAGCATGGTTGGACCTTGTGAGAAATCAAGTAAAAGCCCAAAAGACAGAGAAGGCCTGTATGTGGACTGTATTTAAAGTGATATTTTTAACATTTAGTTGTTATTTCTCCATGTGTAATATTCTTATTTTACAGCATGCTGCTTTACAGATAGTAGGTATTTAACAAATATTTACAGAATTTAGTTTTTAGAAAAGAGAAGAGTAACTCTATACTCAATAATTTTATGATTGCATTTTTTATGTATACTGTATGTATATTCTGATATCTGATTCTCTATATATTCTACTTCAACACAGAATAGAAAGAATGTGGAACCAGATATATCTCTTCTTTTACATTCCAATACTTGTGTCATCTGACCCAAAAGATCACTTTTGTACTGATGACATGTAAAAATTAGTTCAACAGTGTTTGAATAAAACTGTAAGCTTTATTAGTGCAAAGGGGTTTGAATCATCAATATTATATACAGATGTTCAGTGTTTTTCTATAATATATATTTGTACTAGTAAAAATTCATAGAGCAGTGTTAATGAAACATACTTCTATGTGCTTTAAATAATAGTACAATATGACACTATTTTAAGTGATTGTATATTATAAAAACCCGTGGTTGGATTAATGTTATAAAATTGACATAATGTTATAATGCCACATAGGATTATAAATTATAAACTTCCCATTATGCCTTTATATATTCTGTAGAAATCATGGTTATTTTATAAGTTTGATGATGACAGGTTTTTTGAGTTGGCCTAGAAGTTTGTGGCTCATGGTCAGTTTCTACTAATATGCTAGTTCTATATATTTAATCTATAATAAATTAATTTTTAAAAAGAGTATAAGTATTACTTCAGCTGATTTAATCCCTGCTTTTTTTTCCCTTTGTTCTGTAAACTGGTCATAGTAGTGATATCTATCTTAGCTCTACATGGAAATCAGTTTATTAAAACATGGCAGATTATAAATTGATCTTGAGGGTACATTGTTGTTACCTTAAAACTAAGTACATCTGGTAATGAGAAAGTGACATATTTGTAATTTCTTGTTATTTTCCTGAAGTACAGTTAGTGAGTGTGTGAGCTTATGTATTACTATTAATGCTTTATATTCCTGAATTTACAAATGATAGTAGTAGTCATTTTATATGGGGAGGTGGTATGTGTGTGTGTGTGTGTGTGTGTGTGTGTGTGTGTGTGTTTGTGTATCTGTGTGTATGTGTATGTATGTGTGTAGCATTTGTAGGTACTGTTGGAATGGTCAGGTGTACATTAGCTACTGAGGAAGAAATTTTATCAGTCAGCATGAGAAATTACTAATAATCAATGAATTCCTGGACTATGGACTTTACAAAACACTGGATCTATAAGATGCTGAGCTGATATCTCCCCTACATTATACTCCCTTGTTTCCCATGTTGTGGGATAATTGGAGTGCTGGCCAAAGTTTGAATGCTGTAACGTGGGTAGATACGAGGAGCATTGACCCTGACCTAGTTCTAAATTTCCTGCCTTTTGCTGAGGAAGCCAATGTCAGGAATCAGAAGATAATGGTGCTTGGAATGAAAAAATATTTATGATATGTAATTAATAAATAAAAATTATAATGTATAATTCCTGTTAATAGAGATATATCCTCATAAATAAAGTTATTTCTTCCTCATTCTGGAAGAGGATTGAAGACATAAACAGTCTTGATTTGGAATTGGTTTTCAATAAGGTAGAGCTGTGCAAAGTAGTTAGCCTCTCTCTTCAGGAATCATTGAAATCTAATGGCAAAACAAAAATCAAGACAACTGAGAATAAAATCTGGTAGAATGGAGTTGGAAGCTAATAAAGTTAGCATAACAACTTACCAACTAATCACGTTGAAGTAAATGATCTTGTTCTTTCCACATTAAAGGCTTTCTCTGGCCTCAGTTTATTTGAGACAACAACCGTTCAGTAACTAAAAGTCTAGGTAAGAAATGAGTGAAAAGATGACCCAATTTAGCAGAACAATAAGAACAGAAAATAAAAGGTTTTTAGTGGGAAAGAATAGAATGAGGAAAGGGTTCCTAGAGGATGTAGCAATTAACCTAGCTTAAGGGAAATAGGCAGGATTCAAAGCTTGTGTTGGATTGTTAAAGAGGAAAGCATTCCAAGCACAGGAAACAAAAGAACAAGAGCAAGATTTCTGTATTTGGAAGGCAAAAGTAAAGGTTGCCATAATCATTTCTGTGCTTTAATAATAATATACAAAATGATACAACAATATTATACAACTTGCAAAATTATATCATACCTATACATGAATAAGACCAATTTGCCAATGATATATCACTTAAATTGGAATGGCGGAAATTGAAGGGTATTGTAATAAGATAATACCATGTTTTATTAGGAGGATACTGTAATAATTATGGGAAAATGGACATGAGAAAAATATGAAAAATGGACATGACAGCTTAAAATGTGGTGACATTGAAAACCATTGTGAGATACAGGTCCTTTAAACATAGTAGGTGTGTGTGTGTGTGTGTGTGTGTGTGTGTGTGACAATTCTTACAGTTCTTATAAGCTTACAATTCTAATGTTCCAAGACCCTAGAGGTCTTTTTGGGAGCAGCATCTGTACTAGGTGTCTTGCTTTCACTGGACTATCAATTCCTTCTGGTCTTGCAATCTCTGCTGGCACACTCATCTTTAGGCCATTTTAGCCCTCTTTGCTTCAGTCTGCAAGGCCTCATTGGCTAAAACTTTTCCTTGATAAAGATAAGACTGACTGGCTTTTAGTTTTGTATTATAAACTCTTACACAAAAATAGGCAGAATACCCCAGATTAAGTATAACCTGGTGACTTATTTTGACCAAAGAAAACTTGATTCCATCACCTCCCACAGAGCTATTCATTCTTTGTGTATTTTGTGCAAAGTCAGATGCATAGTTTTTACTTCTTTCTAAAAAATGTTGTGTCTTAAAGGTAAATATTTCTAAGGCATTTAAGCGACTTAGATCACTTCTCCGTAGAAGAAAGGGACCCAGCATCTGAGGTGGCTCTTCTTTACTCAATCCCATTGCTATAAGGGAAGGGAGTTATGGCTCTATATTTTGCTGGAGGGATTTTTTAGTTTGAATTATGTCTACTCAATTATCTCCACTCAATACCCACTCTTTCCTTCCATTTAGGCTTCAGCTACAATAGGGATGTAATAACTTGAGGGAATCAGAGGACCAAAGGGAAAGTGTTTTTTGGTTGTGTTGTGTTTTAAGCTTCTGAATACTTGAGCGAAATTATCAGGAGTGGAAAAGGAGCTAGTGTAGAGAGGTAGATATAAACAGAGAAAAAGATGGTGAGATCACGTGCACACTTAGAAGGCAATAGGCTAAATTAGAAGGAGAATTATGTCTTCTTCAGAATTAAGGAGGAAGAAAACATAGTTTTGAGATGACAAATATAAGAATTAAGGGAATTCCTTCCCATTGGATTGTCTGAAATGTAGGAAGTGAGACAAAAGCTGGTAGAATGGAGTTGGAGGCTAATAAAGTTAGAAGCATAACAACTTACCAATAAAATAATACAGCAACTTATAGATAATAAAATAATAATTTTCACTATTTGTATATCTCTTAGAATCTTGTAACTATTAACACCTGTTTTTGTTTGAGTTAATTGAGAATTAGATGAAATAACATCCTTAGTCATAGCCAGTATTTTGAACAAGGATTTAAAATCAAGATTCTTTCCTTTTTTGATTATTTCCTACTTATCTTAATTCTAATACCTTTCCCTTGATTTAAAACTTATTCTGCATATAGCTTGTTTGTATAGTTATTTACATGTTGTCTTCTCCATTAGGACATAAGATTTTGAGAGTTAGAATACTATTTCTTTCTTTCCTTGTATCTTCAATATTTGAGCACAGTACCTGACACATAGTAGATGGTTAGTAAATGTGCATTGACTAAGTTCAATGAAAGTTTAGAATATTGTGGAGAATAAAATAGGGAATCAATGAGTTATTTGTGTATTGCTAAATATTCTGCTTTTCAGAAGGTAATCTTCTCATATATTAAGTGCTTCTGCATATCTATGGTTCTGTATCAGTTCTTCTTCCAATTGTCTTTATTTTATTTTAGGTTTGTAGCTGGATTCTAAGGAATAGCTCTCTCTGTGTTTCTGTATGCTCTGTACCAGTGATCCCAGCCTAACTTCTCCTTTAGGTCTTTTGTGAATTACATCTGTTGTACTTTATCTTGCAGGCAGTTTTTATTTTAGTGTTCTCCAATTGTTTCCATTCCATACAATTCAATTATAAACTCGTTTCTTTTGTATACCACATAACTAGTAACTTAGGAAATATTCACTAAAGACTTTTTGATTAATTGATAAACATAATGAAGGAAGAACTAGAATAGCAAATGAATGAAGAACATCCAATGTACCATAGTGTAAGGTCATTCAAAATTGTGCATATAAAGACAGTTTAGTAATATTGAAATAGTTACAATTCCCTCTTGAAGCTTCCAGAGAAGCACTACTGTGTTAAAGCGATTGAAAATATTTTTAGGGATTTTATTATAGAGTATATATGATTTAAGAAATAAAGCAACATCTTTGTTGATAGACAGTCACAAGTAAGTTTAAAACTTGTCTATCAGGGCTACTAGGTGGCACAGTGGATAGAGCAACAGCCCTGAAGTCAGTAGGACCCGAGTTAAAATCTGGCCTCAGACACTTAACACTTCCTAGCTGTGTGATCCTGGGCAAGTTACTTAATCCCAGTTGCCTCAGCAAACAAACAAACAAACAAACAAACAAACAAAAAACGAACAAAAAACCCCTATGCTTATCGATATCCCTGACTTGGTATTGTTATTTTTAACATTAGTTGGATATAATCTGGCATTTTCCCATTTGACCTGTACTGATAAAAATCTTATTTTCTCACTAGAAATTGTTGGCTATTTTAAATGTCAGCTGTTAAGATATTTAGTTAATATGGTAAAGTTAATTGAACTTTTATACTACAGCAACTTTGTGACATAATTGAAGTGTTGGTGAATTTCCCTAAATATAGGAATGATTTGGAATATATTGAGCCTCTCATGTCCTATAATTTCTTCCACCTGTGTCTTTGTAGGTTTTTTTTAAAACAGTGTGAGGGTGAACAATTTCAGAAGCACACCTCTTTTGTGAAAACTTGATTGACAAGAATTGACACCAGCTACTCAAGAATTATCTAGGCAACAGATTTAGCTCTGTGTGTGTGTGTGTGTGTGTGTATTCTTTTTAAGTTTTAAAAAATTATTAGTGTCTCGTCTAAAAAACTCCTAAGGAATGTTCTTATTTACAAGATATACTGGCTAAGGAGGTGAATTCTATCTGCAGTTCTACATGACAGTTTTATTGACCTTTAGGGTCTTTGACAAAGAGAATTTTCACAGTTATAAAATAAACTCAAAGCATACATGGAGTAAGATTTTTGTGATTGGCAAAAAGTGCTTTAACTGGCAATTCTTTAGTGAATAATTTTTATTTCCCATTCTTAGGAACTCGGGGTAATCTGGGAATAATGTTATCCTCATTAGCTTCTGTAGCTGTTTTAATGGGAAGAAAAAATTGTTCTTTCTGATGCTGATTTTAGAAGGGCCAGGGGGAAAAAAAGCATACATTTCCCAGCCTCTTGAACCTGGGCAACATGTTAGTTTGTAAACGGATTTGAGACAAGCTCTGGCAAATACTTCCCAGGATCTGGCAAAGGTAAGGTTAAATCCCCTCCCCAGCTAGCTAACAAGTATCTAGCCTGTTAATTAGACTAATTAGCACCTGTTCAGGACAAAAATGTACTCAAGACTATTGGCTGTAAGTAGCTGATTCCCTAGTGAAGTGTGTAAGAGCCCACAGGGAAGGTTTTCCCAACTCATCAGGAAGCCACACTTGAGCTTTAAAAGGTTGAATTTAGTAAGTAAGCTTTCTAATCATAGATTTACTATCTTCATATACATCATTCCTATTTTCTTTTCTTTCTTTTTTGTTTTTTTATTTATAGTAAAATATTCTTCAGATTTGATAGCAGTTCAGTTTGTGGATTCTTCAAATTTTGATGTTAATTTGAATAGTTCAGGCATCACCAATGTCAACATGGAAATATTCTTGGAGCTTGTGTCTTTTGTGTATTTACTTTTTTAGGCTAATGCTGCTTTGCTGTTCTGTAAATCAGGAGTGGGAAAAAGAAGTTTTGCTTTTCATAAAAAAGAGAAATCTAGATTACCCAATCTTTAGTCCTGGGAGCTAAACTTTGATTCCTGAAAAATTTTGGGAAGCTCTTACTTAAGGGATATTTTTTTGAGAATTTAGTTGGAGAAAACCTAGAAAGACAACCTAAGCTAAGCAAGAACATCGTGCCAAACTAAGCTTTATTTTTGGTTCAGTAGGAATATGACAGAAATTTGAAGGACTTAAAATCACTGCACAATAGACCACATGCAATCTAACTAACCTCCTTTTGAATCATTACATTCAGTTTTTAGAGCTATATTTTATGAAGAACTGATAATGGGGAACTTGTGTAGGATGGGGTCTGGAAAACAGGAAATCTAGGACCACTTGAAGGACCAGGAGATAGTAAGACTTAAAGCCATGAAGTCAGATACATGCTAGCCATCTACAAGTATTTAAAGGATGTCAGGTGTAAGAGGGATTTAGATTTGTTATGTTTTCCCCTGGGACAATGGTTCCTAATGAGCAAATTTCAATTGGACACAGGAAAGAAGATACTGATGGTTTCAGGCTTAGCCTAGATAACCTTCTGTCATGGAATAGAAGTAATTTTTCCTAATGTAGTTGACCCTCTGAGAACCCCTTCATCCCTAAAATTCTTTAATTCTGATGAGTAGTTTTTTAGCCCTCGTTTTTTCTCCCATTCCTTTCTCCTTTCATTCTTCTCTCTCTCTCTCTCTCTCTCTCTCTCTCTCTCTCTCTCTCTCTCTCTCTCTCTCTCTCTCTCTCTCTCTTTTTTTTTTACTGTTTTTACACTGTTCTTTAATTCTTTTTAGTATGTATAACTTACTGTTTTCCAGATACTTAAAACTTAGAATAAGTGAATCATAAATGATTTATTGATGTGGAAGAGTATAGAGAAGAGGACTATTTTTGCCAAAAAATAATTGTAGGAATTAAATTAGTTTCAACATGTATCCCACTTTTGCTTACTTTCTGTGTAATTTTAAGTTACTTAAACTGCCTTTGACTTTAGGTTTCTTAGCATTAATTTTGGGGATGTCTGGGATTGGTCTTCTGCCAAAGCCATATTTAATTGAGTCTTGAAGGAAGCCTAGATTTGAGAAGGAAGACTCTTCCAGGATTGAGACAACCATTAAAAACACACTGAGTTGGAAGATAGAATAACCTTGGTAAAGAATAGAAAAATGACTAGTGTTACATTAGATGATAAATTACATGTAAGAGAAAAAAGATGAGCAAATTCCTGTTCTCAAGGAGTTTACAAACTGATGGTACAAAACAAAGTTTTATTTATGCAGACATATACACAAAAATACACATGTATATGTATTTTCATATAGACATATATGTACATATATTTTTTACATTGCCTAGATTTCCTCCCTGTATTCTTATGTCTTCCTTCTCCCAATCTGACCATCACTTAGAATAAATATTTCTTTAATTAAAAAGAAAAGGAAAAAAATCAACAAAATCAGTGAATATGTAGAATTCTACTGATATTTATATGGACTTCCACACTGATAAAGTTGTCCCCCTAATCAAAGAAAAAGAATATGGAAATGTCAAATCATATCTCTCATGTGAAGCAAATTTTTTTATTCTTTTTCAGTTGTTTTGTTGTTCTTGTTCTTTCCATTTATCTGTATTATTGTAGTTATTGTGCATATTGTTTAACTGCCTGTTTACCTTTATATCAGTTTTTTATAATTTTCATGTTTGTCTCTATTAATTATTTTAATTTGTGTTAAAAAACAAATATTTTATTGTATCCATTTACCACAATTTGTTTAATGATTACTCAATTTATGGGCAACTACATTGTTTTTGAGTTATAAGCTATCACAAAAACATTACAAATATTTTGATGTATGGGGTAATTTTTTTCATTAATCACTTTATTCAGGTGAAAACCTAGTAATCTCTTAGATTCAGAAGTATGGACATTTTGGCCACTTTATTTCCATAATTTCAAATTAATTTCCAGAATGCTTTTACTAATTGATAGCTCTACCAACAATTCATTGATTTACTTGTGTTTCCCTAACTCTTCCAGCATTGACAATTTTGCCTTGTTTTCATTGTAACCAATTTATTGATTATTTGGTAAAATCTGAGTTCATATTAAGCTCCTGTAAGTCCTTTTCCCTAAGTACTTAAGAAGTTGCCCTTAGAAGTTCTAAATTATTGATAGTTTAAGACATAAATTGAAGCAACTCAAGTTCTGCCTTATATTATCAGATAAAAACAGATGACAAAAACAGAAAATGGAGGGACTGTGGGAGAACAGATATACCTGCTGCCCTATTAGATGAGCTATGGCTAGATTTAATCACACTAGAATGCAATTTTCAATTATGCCCAAAATGTCATTGAACATTGAACCCTTTCAATACTTTAATCTTACTACAAAGGTACCCAAAAGACATCAAAAAAAGAAAATGAGGACTCAAATGCAAAATGATATTTTATTATCTTGTTTTTATGTTGACAAAAAACCTTGAAATTAAGGAAGGGTTTTTACCTACAGAGATTGATTAAACAAATTATAGTACATGATATATTGTATTATAAGAAATGAATAAATGGACGGTTTCAGAGAAATATGGGAAAATTTTTTGAGCTCATGAAAAGTAAAGTGAACAAAACCAAAACAATTTATATAACAACAACATTGTATCCAATGACATCATAAAGAAAAACTTGGAAGACTTAAGAACTGATCATTACAGTCACCAATCAAAATTTCATAAGACTTAAAGTATTCTAGTACTTCCTGACAGAATGGGTATAGACTCAAGATAGAGAATAAGGCAGACATTTTGAATGTGGCCAATATGGGAATGTATTTTGAAAATAAAACTTATTTTTTAAAAGATGATTTCTTTTAGATTAAGATATAGTTTTTATTACTGTGTTACTTGTAGGACTTTAGATCTGAGCTCAGAGTGTCCTTGAATGCTACAGTAGCCTAGTCTTTTTTTTTTTTTTTTTTTTTTAATGGCAAGTCAATAAGCATTTATTAAGAACCTACTATGAGATAGCCATTCTCTGAAGGCCTAGGGATACAAAATAAGACCAAAAAAAAAAAAAAAAAACACCTCTCAAGGAACCCGCAGTCAAATGGGGGAGACAACATAAAATTATGAACAAACAAAATAAGACACAATAAATTGCTGGTAATCTCAGAAGGAAGGCACCAAAATTGTGGAGGACCAGATTAGGGACCTGTGATTTCATTGCTACAGTGAACATTCAGATAAGAAAATTCCTTCTTATCAAGGCAGGTCAGCTGCTTCTCTGTAATTTTATAGTATTGGAGGATAGTTTGGGTCCTTGAAGGTCAATTGAATTCCTAGTCACAGTGAGATGACATCTGACCATTCAGATCCAATAGGATCACTCCTCATCAATGTCTCAATTTCAAAATATTCTTGCCTGTTTTATTGATAAAGGGTGATTTAGGTGGGGAATTCTCTCTCTCCAATGTATCTTGGGATCCACTCTGCAACTTTAATCTTTACAGATTTGATGGACCTACAGAAGTTCAGTGAGAGGTTAGTGTAGCCTAGTCTTAATGTCTACATCAGGTTGGGGGCAGTTTTAGAGGAAAAAAGGGGGCATAAATGAAAAATGTTATGAAGGTAAAACCTATAGAACTTGGCAAAAAAGTGTTTGGAGGAGAATGAAGACCCAGTGAAGAGTCTGTAAGACTAGGAGCATGTTAGGGAACTGGCCAACTTTGGATAAGTTCAATTTATGATGACCTACAGAACAGCCAGTTTGAAATGTTAACTAAGCAGCTGAAGATGTGGGACTGTAGGTCAGGGGTGTGTTTAGGATTTATAAATATACCTGAAAAGTGCCAGTATAGAGATAATATTTGGAAATGATGAAATTACCAAACAAAATGATATATCAAGAGAAGAAAAATGAAGGAGACTTGGTTAATACCTATGATTTTTTGACTGGAGCTATATGAAGATCTAGCAAAGGAAAAAGAGCAATTATACAAGTAGGAAGAGAACAAAAACAACCTAAAGAACGTCAGTGTGAAGATGGTGATTGACAATGTCAGCAACTGCAGAGAGATCAGAAAGATGATTGCAAAAAGATCTTTAAATTTGGGCAAATAAGATTATTATATTGGGAGAGAATGATTTTAGTTGAATGCTGAAGTCAAAAGTCAGACTGCAAAGAGTTAAGAGAGTGTTGAGAGCAAGAGAAAAGGAAATTTCTATTATCCACAGCCTTAGAGATTTAGGATGGATCAAGGAATTTTTTTTTTTTTTTTTTTTTTGAGCATTGGGCATGTTTGTAGGCAGTAGGTAAGAAGCAAGTAGAAAGGAAAAAATTGAAAATTATGGACAGAGTATATCTAATAGAGAGGACAATTTGTTAGGGAAGACATTATAAAATGGGATCATAAAGACATGTAGAGGATTAGCCTACCTCTTCAATTAAAACAATGGTGAAGGAAATGATAGTAGCAAAAATGATCTAAATAATGTGAAATGAGGAACATGGGAAAAGAAAGCAAGTTTTTCTGGGATAAGCCTCATTTTAAAAAATGAAATATGTCAAGTTTCTCACCTGTTTGAATGGGAGAATGGAAGATATATGGGAAGATTAAGGAGGGATGAAAAGATTTACACAAACCATTGTGATTAGTGGAATTATAAATTTCCTAGGGAAGAAGGAAAGAATTGCCATATAAAGAATAGAGAACCCAGGTGAGAACTTGAAGTAGCATGGTTTCACAGTTTTCTTCAGCATCATTCAGTGGCATATCAGTAGCAAGGCTCTGGATGGTGGGAATAGTCCAAGGCTTGGATTTTTAGATGTCTTTTACCCAAATAAGGAAGAGACTAAAGGCAAGAAGACAAGACCAGCAGGAGATTGTGTCTAGTGCAGGGTTGATAGCCTGGGAAAGAACTTTGGGAGAGGGATTGGAGATAGCCTTGAAGATAAAAGAATAGGGTTTGGGTTAGGCGCTGAGTTAAAGGCTGAGAGAGTGGTGCAATAGCACCAGTTTATGATCAGTTAAAGGTACTTCATAGTTTAGGGGCCTCACTTTTGGATGATATAAGACCAAGGCTATTATTGCTTCTATGTGTATCTTTGGCAAGGTGCAAGACTAGGTTTTGGGAAATGAACAGTGAGAAATTGGAAAAATAAGGTAATGGGGAGAAAGTATTAATACATACATTAAATATTTCTACCTTATTATGAGGGGAGATTTGTGAAGAAAAGAATGTCTATGTACCAGGCAGTGAACTCGGTGAGTAAGAAGGGTATTTTGGAGATCAGTAGACAACGAACGCTACCAGAATCTTGATTGAATGATGTGTGAGTTGAATGAGACTTAAAATAGAAGAGATTACTGTGGAATTGTGGGTGGCTTCAGAGGTCTTGTTTTTAGCAAGATGGAAGGGCCCAAGCATGGCAGGCCCTGTGGAGCCAAGATGATGGAGAGGTTTCTTGGAATGGGGTGTAAGGACAGTAAAAAAAGTATTAAGGTAGAAGGCCAAAGTGGATTTAAAGTGTAAAGTGTCTTATACAAGACTGTGAACAGAGTAAAGTTGGTGTCGGTTGAGGAGTGATAAAATGTTGCAAGCGAGAAGGATGGATTGATAGAATTTGTAGTGTCGTTAAATCATTAGATATTGGTCTAACTAAAGAGTACTCACAGAAGCAAAATCATACCATTTGAGATGCTATTATTAAAATAAATAATAGGAATTTATATGGATAATTAAGTACAAGGATGATTCAGAAGTTTCATTTTAAATCATTTGATTTAATTTTCTTTTAGAATTTTATTATAACTGGTAAATACATGTCTCTTTTTATCCTCTCATGCTACCATAGGTGAATATATTATTAGTAAAATAAAATAAGCGGCATTATTTTGAGCAAGTTGAAGTTTTGGGCAGTGAATTTTTGAAGGGTACAGGAAAAATGGAAATATCATGTAATAAATATTATTGTATTTTTATATAGTGTAACAAGCCACCAACTTCATTTTATTCACCTTTATGTACAAATTAGCCATTCATTTACAAGTCTTCTCATCACTCAGATTTGGATTCATTAATGTATTATAGGAATGACATTTCTGGAAAGAGGTCTTGATGATGAATGCACACCTAATCATATATCTGTGTACAGTAAAAACCTTGATTCTTTAGAATCTTTGGGGAATGAATTACCTGCTTAAAATATCTTCCTCAATTCATTCTGTCATTAATATAGCGACCAAAGTGATTTTCTTAACCTG